>NW_024962310.1:296964-371589 GCF_019238085.1 Lagopus leucura | reverse complement strand
CTCCCCCCCCCCCCCCCTTCTGTCTTGCGAACAGCATGGCGACCTTCGCGCTCCTCCGCGCATCACATGCCCCAGGAAACCCAGTTTGAAATCAAAATGGCCAAAGTCCCACCCCACCGCCACTGTCGCGACGGGACCCCCGCGCTGAGTACCGCCGGATCGGGCACCGTGCAGCCCCCCCGTAGCCGTGGGGTGCCAGAGGGAGCTGCGGGGGCCCCTATCCTTCCCCCCCTCCCCCTTCCCCACTGCAGTTATTGGGGGAGAAGCGGGGTTTGCCCCCGCGCACCGCTCGCTGATGCAAACCCCGACGGGGCGCAACGGCCCGAACCCCCCCCCCACCCCGCTCCCCACCCGAGCCTGAGCCCCGCCGGGGTCCCGCAGACCAGAGTAGAAAAGGCCGGAGGACACCGCTTACCCGAAAAAGTTTCGATGGCTTTCATGGCCCACTGTTCGTCGGGGCAGTCCACAAAGGCATAGCCGGACTTAACCAGGAACTGCCCGCTGAAAGAGATCTTGTGGTCGTTGAAGACTTTCTCCAAGTCGGCCGGAGTCACGCTCTCGTTTAGGTTCCCGATGTACAGCTTGTTCATGGTGGCTGCCGGCGGGGGGCGGCGGACGGGCGGGCGGTGGCGGCGCGCCGGGGCTCGGAGCGCGGCTGCCGGGGGGGCTCCCACCGAACGCCCGCACCGTCGGACAGCGGCCGCCCTCTGCCACCCCACACCCGGGGCGGGGGCTCGGTGCTCCTTTTCTTTGAACACTCCCTCCCCCCCCCCCCCGGGGGGTTTTTTTTGTGGTTTGGTTGTTTTTTTTTTTTTTTTTTTTTGGGGGGGGGGGGGTTGGGGGGGGGTTTTTTTTTTTTTTTTTTTTTGGTCGTTTGGCGGAGTTTTCCTCGCAGAGGGGTGCAGGCGGCTGCTGGACGGTGGGGGGTTCCTAAAGGAGGGGGCGGCTGTAGAGGGCGACGGCAGCGGGGAGGGAGGCGGCGGCGGCGCCGGCTGCGGGGCCCCCAAAGCGGCGGAGCGGCACCGGAGTGTCACCGGACGCCTTTCGGCAGCCGGGCACCGCCTCTAAATAAAACCGACCTGGAAAATGAGTGAAAATGTTTGCGGGAGGAAGCCACGTGGTGATGCGGGAGGGCCCGGCCCCCGGGGGGAGGAGCCGAAGGGGGGGGAGGGGGCAGCCTCCACTTCATTATTTATTTTAATTTAAATACTACGTTATTTACCTCCACACAGACACACACACACCCCTCTTCAGAGCGGGGAGCGCAACCGCTCTGCGTTCCCTTCGCATCCACCACCCCCCCCTCCCTCCCTCCACCCTTCGGGCCCCGCCCGTCCCGTCCCGTCGGAGGCACTTTCCCATCTGTGCAGCCTCCAGCCCCCACCGCGCCCCTCCCCCCATCGCTCCCCTCCCCCCAAGCCTCTTCCCCCGGTGCCTGAATGGGATTTTTCTGGGTGTAAAAAAAAAAAAAGAGAAAAAGAAAGAAAAAAAAAAAAAAAAAAAAACCTTCGGCATCAAAGGGGCCGGGAGGTCCCCTGGCGCCAGGGGAGCGGGGCTGCAGGGGAACGGTCCGACCCGGCGGGGTGAGCGGAGGAGCCCCCGGGGAGGGCTATTGTCCCCGGTATTGTTTTAAGCCCTTCATGTGCAGCCCTGCGGAAGCCTTCGGGGAAGGGGGAAGGCTCCTCCTGGCACAAAAGGGCCCCGCGATACAGCGGGATCGCTCCCCGCGGGACCCGGGGTAGGGGGTGAGGGGGAGGGGAAGGGGGGGGACGCGCCCCGTCGGCGGAGAGAAGCAGCCCCCCATCCCCCCGTCCCTAGAAACCCTCCCTCCCTCTTTCCCTCTTCGCCTTTTCTGGAGGCTTTTTATTTTTAGGCTCGAGATGGATTGAAAATAGCAGCGACCCCCCCTCCCCCCCCCCCCCACCCGGCACCACCCACCCGGCCGCCTTCCTGCTGCCTCCCCCGACGGGGCGGGCGGGGGACCCCGGTGCTCCGGGGGCTCGGGGCGGGCGGCTGCCGGGCGCGGAGGGGCGGGGGCGGCCGTGACTCCCTCCCGTACATGTGGAGGCACGGGCCGGCCCCTCCGCGCCTGCAATTAAATGTAACGCGCTCCTGCCTGCCTTGCCCGCCGGGCCGGAGGTTCCGTTTTCCCCGTCCCATCGATCAAAAAAAATAAAATGAAATAAAATAAAAAATAAAAATAAAAAAAAATTAAAAAAAAAAGAATTAAAAAAAAAAAGAATTTCCCGATATAAAGAATAACTTTTCCTCCATTGAAAAAAGCGTTCCGGGCGCTGTTACCCCCAGCGATATGCGGGCACTGCGCCCACCCTCCCCCCCGCACCCCAGCTGGGGGTGGCGCAGCGCTGCGGTCGGGATGGACCCCCCCCCTCCCTCCCCCCGCGCTGCTGAGCTGCTCTTCGGCTTCTCATCGTCCGTCTCTCCGCTGTGGCACGGCTGGGGGGGGGAAGAGCCACGTGGAGAATTTGTTAGTAAATAAATTTGGTGGTATTATTCGAGCAGGAGAAGTTGGGAAAAGCTTTAGAAATCAGCGCACCTACCCAGGGGTATTTCGGTGCGTTCAATGCTACGGCCACGTAGGAAACTCGTCAGAATGAACGATTAAAAACAAAAAAAATCTGGGAAATTTAAAGCGAAGAGCTTTCAGCTCCCCCTCCTCTGTCTGATGCATTCTGCTGTCCTGGGCTTTTGGCTTTCCAAACACAGAGATGCTGCTCACAGTTTGGTGCCGTCCTTCCAACTGCATCGCTCTCCTCACAGCACCAAACCGAATCCACCAGAGGGGTTTGGATGGAACTGCTGTGTCTGTGTGTTTCTGAGGCAGCATCAGCTCCGCGTTCACAGGTGGGAAGAAGAAAGTAATGAAATTTGAGGATAAATCTCCTGCAGCTCCCAAAGTGGCTGAGAAGTGGAGAATTCACCTTCACACACAGACATGTCCCACAGGAGCAACTTATTTGCTGCCTGCTTCACATCCAGCTCTAATCTGGTCCCAAATGTGTTTGTTGTTGCTTCTTCTTTTCTTTTTTTTTCTTTTTTTTTCTTTTTTATGCTGATTTATAGAACACCTTCCCCGTGCAACACAACCCTTTAGCAATGAAATGAAAGAAACCAACCCCAAAATAACAACAACCAAAGCCCTAACAAAGAGGGAAAGCCTTCCGTTTAGACCCACAACAAGCAAGGCTATCAGTCAACCTCCTTCCCTCGGTGGAGCATTCCAGATGTAAGGTATTTAGGGAATGCAAACAGCAGAGCCCAAATCATTGATCTGCTGGGGGTTGATAGGGCTGCTCAGCCCTGGGCAGGAGGAGGGGCAGCTGCCCTGCAGTCCCAGCTGCCCCACTGAGAGCAAAGCTCTGCAAACCCCCCCCCCCCAAAAAAAAAAGAGGGGAAAGGGCTCAACCTCACCAGGAAGCTCAGCAATAATCCGGTGTGATACGGGGAGCTGAGCTCTGTCACATCCAACAGCAGCGTGGCCTCGTTCCTCCCCCAGCGCTTCCCTGAGGTTTTGAGCTCCCTCTGAGGAGCGGATTTCTTTGTGCAGTTTGCACCACGTTCCAATGGGTCCCTCCATGCTCTGCAGCCACGTGAGGCTGTGTTTGATTTCATACCCAAAATGTGACCCGGGTTAGAAGCTGTTTTTTGGTTTGTTTTGTTTTCTGGGAAGGGGGGAGGTTGCATGGTTGATTTGTTGTTGTTGTTTTGATGAAGGATTTCCACCTTGGAATGAGGCAGAAAGGTCCTTAATGAGTTTTTGTGATTACTGTGCAACGCCAGACAACCCCTGTTGTCATGCAGGAGTTTAGGAGAACTTTATTAAGGTTAATTTAAAAAAGCAAAACAAAACAAAAAAAAAACAAAAACAAACGGTGGGAACTGAATGGTGGATAATGCACCTATGAGTGCAAGGGCTCAATGTGGAAAGGTGCAATTCCTGCACAGTGGTGAAGCACTGTTGTTGTTGTGAGGCAGAGGAAAATTAAAGCAGGGATGATCTCTGTGGCAGAGAAGTGGTGAAATGGAGGAGCTCAAATCCTGCTATCTTTTCAGGCAGTTGCCACTTGATTTTGTTTTAATTTGTTTGGGTTCTTTTTTGATTTGGTTTGGTTGCTTTTGTTTTTAACATCTGGTGATGGCACTGCATTTCCAGTTGGGCAACGCAGAGAAACACCTGAAGCTCTGAACAACACTCATTTCCCAGAGCTTTCATGTATGGCTTAAGTCACAATCAAACAAATGTGGGCTGAAGGATTTCACTGAAGCACTTCTGTCACAGAAGGGGGGGGGAAAAAAATCACCATTTGATTCATGCAGAATCTGTTACAAACAAACCTCAGCCACCAGAAATCAGCCGAGCACAGAGCGAGGCTCTCCCTGAAACACAGGTGAGAACTGAGCAGAATGAGAGGTGTGAGGGTGCAGCTGGGGAATATTTCCTTTCTCTTACGTGGGATCCCAGTTCAAACCACCTTTTGTTCATTTTTTTTGTTAGGAGGAAAACATTTGTGAATGAAAAAGGAATCTCCTATCCGTGATCTGATCCCATTGATTAAAGCTGGAGCGCAGCAATCAGTTGAGAATCAAACTTACTGCAGAATCACTAATTGGATTTCAAACAAAATTCCAGCTTGGCATCGATTATTAATAATTTCCTGATTCTCTGTGCTCTTTGGATACAACTCTGATCCCCAAGGGCTGCTTGCTGAAGCTCAGGAGCAGAGCAGCATCCTGCCCTGGGGGGAAATGGGGGCTGTGAGCACAGGGGGGGTCCCATGGAGCAGTGCTGAGAGTGGGGATGGCTCCCAGTGCTGTCCACATTGCAGCACTTGGGTTAAAAGCCCAGCACACGCTGTGATCAACTCAGGCTGCAGCATCAGCTCACTTTCTAAAAAAATCCTTTTGTTCTGCTGCTGAAAGATGGGGCTCCTTCCCAACTGCAGCGAGCCACAACCAAACTCTTGTTTTCTTCTCCCTCCATCTGCCTGGGAGCTGCTTTTGCACAGGGCAGGGTGCTCTGCTCTTGCACTCCTGCAGCAGCAATCTGAATTCCCCACTGGGGCTTTGCAAACGTTCCGAGAGCTGTTCAGACTTCAGCAAAACAAAGCTGCTTTGCATCGAATTTTTTTTTTTTTAATTGTTTTTAATCGTTCTTTATTTTTTTTCCTGCCACGATGGAAATGATTCGGTTTCGTTTTGGCGCTTCAGTCCTTTGCTTTGGCTAAGAGGTAAATCCCAAATGCAAGGAGAGGGAAATGCTGATGGGAAGGCGCCCTGAAATTGTGCTGTTCAGAGAGTCCCTTTAATTTTTCATTCCCCCCCCCCCTCTTTAATGCAGCTTTCAAATATGCCCCCACTTCTTTCCATCAGACTTTCCTAACGTGCCAAATTGTTGTTTTTCCCCCCTCAAAATCACTGCAAGCTGTGGGACAAATACCTGGAGCAGCCATTCACCCTCTGGGTGGCTGGAAAGATCCATGGCTGTGAAGGTGGTGGGAAGTTTTGCTGTTGGTGCAGTGATAAAAGAAACCAATGTAGCCCAGAAGGCATCGTGGGAGATGGATCCTGCCGTTGCTGAACTCCCCCTGACCTTATTCCAAGCAGGAGCTGATCTTTTTAACCCCCCTCCAAGTATTTGCAGCACATATACAGCACGGATGAAAAGTTTTCCTGGTAGGTATTTGTCTCAGATTTCTTCCTATCCAAACTAAATACATTTATATCAGATTTGTGCTACATGGGTACGAATTCAGGGGTCTCGTGTGTTTTCATGCACCATTTAAATCCCCCAAGAAAAGAGGGCTCTCCAGTGCTGCTGCTCTTCACCCTTCTGCTTTCTCAGCTCGCCGAAGCAGGAGGCAATGAAAGGCTCAGCATCACCATCCCATTTTGCCTTAATTCTTCAGACCCAAAACAAGTTTATCCCGGGAGGTGGGGAACCGCGCAGCGACCGTTTCTATTGTGGGTCACTTTCAAAAATAGAGGTCATTTCACAATCCAAACCTTGAACTGCTCCCCACCGCCTGTGCCGGGGCACCAGTGCTGCTGGGCTGCTGGAAAGGTGCTGGTAGAGAACAGAAAGGGCACAAGATGGAAATAATTTCACGCTACTGAACCGGCCACTTGGGCAGGCGCCGTGCCGGGACTTCGCCGTCTCGTTTCTCGTCCTGCTGCTCTATGGCTGGGATTTATCGGGACTGATTATTTCCTCTCTTTTCCTGTGTTTTCAACGCTCTAATCTCTCCAGCTGTTCGGTTCTGGCTCTGTCTTTGCTTAGGGATGGGTTAAGGGTGGGTTTCGTGGAGCTGCCACAAGGTATCGCTCGACAAGCATGAGCACAGGTAGTTTTAATGCCGTGGCACTTTCAGACCCGTCCATTTGGAGCAGTGACAGCACTCGGTTGCACAGAGGCAAAAGGTACAGTTGAGGGATTTTTATCCAGAGAGCTCTGTGCTCCAAACAAACCTTTCATGCAGCGATGTTCCAGCGGCTTTTTGCTACACTCACTGCTATCCCACAGCTCTCTGCTCCTGGGGGTGCAGAATAAGCACCAAAGATAAAAGAAACAGAGAAGTGGGAACATAAAAGAGCCTTTTCCCCGTGTCTCGTGGTTCCCATTTATTTGGGTGTTGTGTTGTTTTGTTTCTTTTTAGTTCAAGCTTTTGATTTTCCCAAAAAGAAATGGCAGTCACAAAGCAGCAGAGAGACAGCCACACCAATGAGTTGGGTTAATCAAGATCACAAAGAGCTTTAAAAGGCCCCAGGGTTTGGGGTTTTTTTTTTGCAGTTAAGTGTGTGTATTGGCATTTAAAAACATATCTGGCATTTTGCTATGGTGAACAAACCTGTTCCATTCCTGCGAGCCCAGGGAGGGAGAAAGGCTGGAACCAAGAGGAGAGGATGAAGTGATGCTCGTCACTCAGAAGATCCTCTGTAACTACAGGCAGAACATCACTGATGTCCCGTGTGCAGATAAATGGGAACAGTGTGGGTTTAAGCATCAGGGATGGGTGAGAAGCCAGGGAAAACCTCACTGCTCACAGAATGGCAGAGGTCTGTACAGGGACAACACTAGAGAGGAGGATGTCCTGGAGGAGAGAGAGAAGCCAGATCTGGGCAGTGGGGCTGGAGATTGAAGCGGATATTTTGGATTGCCAAGATGCAGTAAGATGAGGAATAATAAAGCGTGGAAGAGTTACATCCCCTGCAAACATCACTGCTGGTGTCTTAGAGGGAAAAAGGAGCCACCAACAAAATCTCTGAGCCTTTCTGCCTTTGCAGACAGCAGGAAGGGTGAGATAGGAACAGAACCAGTCCTGACTCAGGAGCAGAATTGGAAAACGATGCTTTTTCCAATGCTTGTTATTTAAGGGAGAGGGTTTAGGAAAACAAAAAAAGTACCAAAAATCATCCATCTGTCCGTGTGGGGAACAGAGCAAACGCTGATGGTAATCAATCACAGCTGGATACAAGCAGCAATCTCAGATCAGCCCAATGTTTGATGCAAAAAGGAGCAGCAAGTGTTTTCATGTGGCTTGTGCAACACCTGAAATCCTTCCCCTGTGGCAGAAGAGATGCCCTCACTGCTGCCACACAGAACAGCACCTGAGCAGCACTGCTTGAGAGGGAAAGGGAAAATCCTGCTCACCACATCCACTGGGAATGGGACGAAGGTGTAAATGGCTCCACTTCAAGTGAGATGTCCAGCAGAATTCTACAAAACATTCACTGGGAAGTTACAGAATTTCTGTGTCTGAAAACCTTTGGGAACAGATCAGGTTCTCATCCATTGGGAACGATTTAAGCAGAGCCAAGCCTGTCTGGAAGCAGGGGGTGAAGGATCAATTTCTTCAGGTCACATCAAGCCCTGCTTTTCACGATTACAGGGACGCCTGATGCTTGAAACACTTTATAATCAAAGTTGCCCTCGAGGTGCTTCAGTGTCTCAAAGCAGAGTGGGACTGTGTCAGTAACACAGCTGGGATCTTCCCAACACATTCTGAGATTCCCAGAGCCCCCAACTGCTCAGGTCTGCTGCAGAGGGGAGCAGAGCACTGGCACTGGGTGCTGGGTGGGTGACATGGGGCAGCCCTGGCTCTCCTGCTTTATTTGCAGGGAGGGAAATGCTGCAGCTGGGTGAAACCTAAGCAGAAGTGTCCTTTGTCCCAAGCTAAGAACCAGCTGAAGCTCATGAAGCAAGTTGTTATTAGAGAGTGCAGGCAGTGCTATAAGGGGAGCTGTGATGGGCAAAGGCTGGAGAAGAGCAAGGTCGACATCTTTAATAGACCCTCTGTTGTGCTGGGGGGGGGAAGAAAAGCAGCACATGGCTCTTTTCTGTCAGTGCTTTACTCCTCATTTCTGCACTCGTGTTTTTAATCTGCTTGGTTGGTTTCAAATTATTTTTGTACTATTCTTTTTTTTTTTTAATCTGCAAGACTGTGAGAAACTTCAGAGCGATGCTGATGTCCAAAGTGGACCACAAACAGATACCCTGAAACAACCGTAACTGTGAACAGCCCATCACTGAATGCTCGATATTTATTTCACTCTATTAACTCCCTACCACACAGAGGCACTAAATGAGAGGAAAACAAACAGCTTACACTTTGGAGAAACAAGATATCCGAGTTGGCTGGCAGCAAAGTGCCCAGAATACATATAATAAAGACACCAGGATAAACTACTCCATTTTATTGATTAGCAACAGTGATAAGAGTGTGAATTGCTTACTTGTAATTATTACAGTGCAACATTTATTACTGCAGGCACGATGCTTTTGCGTGAGTGAAAAGCTTTTGGCTACACTGGCATGCTGGTGTGCTGCTGGTTAAAGGATTAAGCCGAATGTTAAGTAGTTCCTGTGAAAGTAATAATTACTCCCTAATAGCACTGAGCTCTTAATCTACCTGAAAAAAAAATGTCTTTCTGATTCTTTATCTTAATGTAATATAGATGCAGCAGGGGCTGGCCGTGCCAGGCTGTTGTGTAACTGCAGGGCAGAGAGTCCTGTGCTAGGCAGGGCTGCAGGATGCTGTGTGTGTATCATTCTGTGCCCTCCTGGTACAGGAATACAGGTGGTGACTGAAGCAAACCCACATTTGGCAGAGTGTCACAGCAGGGAAGCACTTTTTAGCAAGCATTTATACAGAGATCTGTCTCTCATTGCACTGGATTTCTGTGTTCGTCAAGGATGAGATGCGTCGGGGTGCAGTGATGCCCTCATCCATGTTGAAATCACAGACATTGCCATTATTTCTGCAGTTCCACCAAGGGCTGCCCCTTGTGCAAGGGAATGGATGCTAGCAGAGCTCAGTGCGTGGGTTAAGCTGCCAGGAAAACACTCCTGCAACAGATTGGAGCTGAAGGCAGCAGAGACCCCTGCGAGCAGCCCCTCCTCTGGATGCACGTAGCAGAATGCATTACTTCTCCTCCCAAGTAAACCCAGAGCAGGTTGGACACCATGGAGGACACTGTATCAGGCACACCACAACAGGAACACTCTCAGAAATGCCAGAATGGTGCTCTGCCCCAAGGCTAACCACCCCAATGCCACCCTCCATCCCTTCAACTAATGCTGCCTTGCTAATTCCTAACAATTTCCTGCTTGCTGCTGTCCATCCCAAATGGAGGGAGCCCCTTAGATGGCAAGTTTGGGGGGTAGCCACTACTCCCAGCATTGGGATTTGCACAGGGGGCTGCAGAACACACTTCATTTGCCCCAACTCAATGCTGGTGGTGGCGAAAAGAAAACTTGGAGCTTTTGCTTTTAGCAAAGTTATTCCTACCGCATGGGAGAAAAGCACAAGGGGTCTCTCTAAGGTGACACTCACACCTGACAGCAGAAGAGATGGGAATTAATAAAGGTTTTGCCAGGGAAGCTGTGTGGAAATAAGGTTCAGCCCGATGCCGTTTGTATTCTGCCCACAGTTCTTGATTTCACGATATACTCGTGTTTAATTACCATTAATGCAAACATAATTTAAAAGGTTATTTCCCTGCTCCGCGGGTCAATGGACCTAATGGAGCAGATCTAAGCGGGTTTGAGTTGCTCTGATTGGTGCTCAGTTTCCTGTTTGCCTCATGGAAGTGGGTTTGGTCCCACACTGGGAATGTATATAAAGGCTCTGAAGGGTCTTTTCTGGGCACCAGAATTGGCTGAAAGCTTCTGGGCATCCTCGGGGGAGCAGGAAGGTAAGCAGCTCTCTGTTGGACTCTCTTTTTACTTCTTACTTTTATTCTTTTTCCTTATATGAGTGTGAGAGTGGCTTGAAAGCAGCAGAGCAGGGTGAGCTGTTGGGCTGAGTTGTTCCCCAGGCAGTGCAGGAGCAGCAGCTTTCCTGGTAGGGTCTGCAGGAAGGAGCAATTCAGCAGTGAAGACCATGATTTCAAAGGAGGGTTTGGTATGCAGCGCATCTTAGGCTGGGATCTGCCCTTTTACATGTATGTAACACAGGGAAATGAGGAAAAATGGTTCTCAGTGGCTTTTTGCATCCTCCTGGCTATGGATAAAGCAAGGAGAATGTTTCTTCCAAAGCAGACAGCATTGGACAAGGGGGTTTAAGACCTTCGCATAGCTGAGATCCATCAGGAGATGTTTTCCACTTGTCTGAAGGGGTCTCAGGGTAAGGTAAAGCAGTGCAGGGACTGCAGCAAAATGCACCCCAGACGGGTGGAGCAGAGCTGGAGTTGAGCATCACGGAGACAAAGGGGTCTTGTGTGAACTCAGGAATGTTTGTTCCGACCATCTCTGAAAATGCAGACTGCTTTTTCCTCCCCATTTTGGCAAAATCTGCAGAGGATGAGCGCGACCCCTCCTTCAGATTAAGGCTACAACGCATTTCTTCTCCTGCTTTTGTAGATAATTACCTTCGGCAGCACAATATTCTCTTACCACATAACTGTTTTCAGATTCACTGTCATACCTACAGCAATATAGAAAATGAAGGGTAAATAAGAGTGGAAACCCGCTGTTTAATCACAGCCATTCTTCTGTTCCCGTATAGAATATCCCCCAGCTTTTTTGTATCATGAAACCCTCTTCTGTCAATGCATTCTGTAACTTCTGGCTTTAGCTGTAAGTGTTTTAGGGGGGTTGTGAGTGCTCAGAACACCACGCTTTGCTTTTTGGGGTATTCCTCTGATTTTGATGTCTCTGAGATATCAGAACACATCTGATATTTCTCTCATTCAATCGGAAAGGCTGAAAACGTTCGTGCAATGATGCCGCAGTTTCCCAGGAATAAAAAAGTGCCTCAGTTATGAACAACATCAAAACTTTCTTTCTCCAAACGAATAATTGAGCTGTTGTAAGAGTGTGAGCAAAGTTGCACTGATGTAGGAGCTCAGTTTGGAAGGATGGGATGCTGAAGTCCTGATCTACGCCTCTACTTCTTGTCATCATTCGATTCTTGTGAACAGCAGCTCTGCAGGGCAATGCAGATTCCAGACACATCTGTAACAAAGAGTGAGGTGACAGACAATAAACCACATCCCCGAGCCATGATCAAAACCATTTTTGTACAGAGTTTGTGGAGGTGGGATAGTAATTAAGAGCTCAGATGTCTGAGGGCTGTTGAGCTGTGGACTAAGAACAGCCTGAAACCAATAAACCATGGAATTCCATCCTGTCACTGTCCTGGGATGCTTCTCCCAACTGATACCCAGTGGCTCTGGATGTGTTCCCTACCTATAAGGTGTTATCCATACCAACAGAAAGCTTAGCAGTAATTAGATTGGGCTCCTAAATCCTGCAGAACTGCAGGGAGGGAAAGGCAGGGTGCCGTGTTTCTCCTCCTTGCCATTGGGACTGCCTGATCCCATTCACATACTGAAGGTTGAACTGATCCTTGAGGAGGATCCCTCGGGGTCAGCTTGCAAACATGGAGCAGGACGATGCCCTTGCCTTCAGGAATGTGCAAACCACGGTGAATTTGGTGGTTACAATAAAAGTATGGGGAACAAACATCATAAAGGCAGTGAGGTGGTGGAAAAGCATTGGGATTGAACAAGTAATTCAGCTGGGAATGGCAAAGGAGGGCTGTGTGTGGTGGAGGAGGCTGTTCTAAGCACAAGGGCTGAAGAGCCATGATAACAAGCACAGACTTGTGCCCAGTCGTGGCACATCCCTCTGGGCTCACTGTCTTGTCCCTTCTGTCCCAAAGGCCAAATATCCAGATCGCCCTCCGCTTCTGAACAGAGAAATCAGCCACGAAAATGATGTCTCTGAGAGTTCTCTCGCTGCTTTTTGCTTCTCTGAGCTTTGTTTTGATGGAAGAGAACGTCTCAGGGTAAGTGTTCTGGAAAGCACACGATGTATTTTGAGCCTTTTCCAACTTCCCGCTGGAAGCAAATGGATTCTTTCCATTGGCATCTTGGTATAAAGGTGAGAACACGAGTCCTGAGGTGGCTCTTGGATATAAAGAGATGAACAAATGATAAGAGAGATCTCAAACTAAAGCCTTTATGCCAAAGCCAAGAACTCCCAAGTTTTCCCTAGAAACTTTATTGCTCCAGGTTGGGAGTAGCAAGCTGGAAGTCGACCAGGGAGAGAAGGTTGGCTGGGAACTAGAACAAGATGTAATCATCTCACAAGAAGTAGGCTAGGGGGCATTTATTTTTTTTAAGCTTCTGAAAATGTGACCACTTACATAAAGTGGGGACATAAGAAAGGCTTTCCCTCCTTTCGTTCAATTCCTGAAACAGAACCTCCAGCTGCTACCCAAGAAGGTCCAAAAGAATCCCTATTAGAGAAGTAGGAGCTGATGTAATTCCAGCTAATAGTACCAAAGGAAGATCAGCCCTGACATCCTTGGCTAATTTAGGCAGTCCCCAACCATGTCTGCATTGTCAGACTGGTCTGAAGGTCTCAAATTGTCACCTGCCATCCCGCCCTCAGGCTCTTTGAGGATGTAGGGATTGGTTTCCTTGTTGTGTAGCTCACTGGAAAAGGTGCCTGAGCATCCTTTAGGCTGAGTCAAACTTTGGATCCATCAGAATATGGCAGGAAAGCGGATGTGGCTCTGAGGGATGTGGGTCAGCGGGCAATATTGGTGATGGGATGGTGGTTGGACTGGATGATCTTGGAGATGTTCTCCAGCCTTAATGATTCCATGATTCAATGATGCTATGAAGAGTCCCGCTGGCTCCAAACAGCCCAAGTTCACCCCGTAAGCTATCAGATACAAGCTGCAAATGTGTCAGTAGGCAGTAATGGTTACCAGGATGAGGAGCACGGCAGCTCCTTGTCCAGTCAGCAATTTGCTTTGCAGAGCTGGGCAGCACTCATTCCTCTCCTCTCCTCCACTCTACTCTTCCTACAGCCTCAGCATCAGGACTCCGGGCTCCAGACCGATGCACAGACGCTACTCTGAGGCCACGCTGGCGAGCGACTACAGCCGCACGATGGACAACATGCTGAAAAAGAACTTCGTGGAGTGGCTGCTGGCCCGGAGAGAGAAGAAAAGCGAGTGAGTGTGCAGACTTCCAGCGCTCCAAACTCACAGCTGTCGTCAGCCGAGTGATGGCTGCGTTACGATGCAGAGCTGAGGATATTTTTCTTGGATTGCAGCAGTGATTCCCGGGGGGCAAAGGGGTTGTTTTTCTTTTTTTGCTTCTTTTTTTCTTCCCTAAATCCTAGAGGTTTTTTCTGCTCTGTCGGCACACGGCACTGCCTCCTCCGGGCTCCAGTCCGCCTCCTCCCATTGCTGCGGTTGGATGGAGTGGGGAGGGAGATGGGTTTGTGGAAAAGCAGCATTCCAGCACCCTCTTGCGGTGCCTCAGGCTGAGATTTCTGCCCATTTCTGCCTTCCCAGCAACGTCATTGAGCCGTACAAGAGAGAAGCCGAGCCCCAGCTATCCGCAGCGAGTGACCAAAGCTCGGACCTGCGCAGCCACGAAGCCAAAGACTTCCTTGCTTGGCTCCTAAAAGCCAAGGAGAATCAGAGGTGAGAGCAGAGAACTGAAAACAGAATCCGGTCCCAAGAGGGGGGGGTGAAGTCCCCAAGTTCTCAACCTTTGGAGGGATTCTATAGGGCACGAATAGGTGATAAGCATCAGCAAGCAAAAGGATTTCTGTTTCAGAAAGGAATGCCATGCTTTGCAATTGTCTCATGGGTGAGGGAGACGAGAAAGATAAAAAAAAAGCTTCCATCCCTCTAAAATTTCTTAACAAATTCACATTGGAGAAATGCAGATGATTGAGGAGGCTGTCCAGGCTGTTGGCTTTTTGGTTGTTTTGGGGTTTTTTTGGTCGGTTGGTTGCTGTTTCTCAGGTAATATCAGAACAGCCTCAACAAACCCAGTGCTCTGCTGAAGTCTGAGCACTGTTTTTGACAGAGCTGAGACACAGTTGTTCCTACAGCATCCTTCGCATCACAGCTTAAAACCAAGCGCTTTGAATTAACCAAACCATTCCAGTGTGGTTTATTCAAAGCCCTATCGAAATAAAACTCACCAGTGACAACTGAAGTGAAACTGATGTGAAACTGATGCTACTTTATCTAGGCTGGGAGGCAGAGATTTGTACTTTTTGGCTTTTTCAGAATAAGGAGGGAGAAAAAGGACTTTTTATTTTAAGGATGAAGTGGGAAAAAAAATTAGTTAAGAATAACAGAGTACTGAGAATCAAAAGAAGGAAATGTTGCCAGGATTCAGGGTTGACAAGCTGGCAAGCAACGCATTAAATCAAAGGAAAATAAAATATCTGTGATGTGACTGGGAGAAGATTGTTGTATACTGCATTCAGATTGTTTCCTCTCTTGATGGCATGTCACGTTTCTTGCAGTTCTGCTTCTCCGGATGGTTCAGAAGATTTGAAGGATGTTGTGAACCAGGAGTTTCTGACATGGTTAATGTCAACTGACCTCTGCAGACCATGGTGAGCAGCTGTTCTGCCTAACCCTATAGTAAAAAACAGCCTTTCCACTGTGGCACTATACGAAGCTCCTGCCCCAGGGGTTCTTGCTGCAGTGCTCCATCTTCTGATGACCACTGAGTGCTCACACAATGTGGCTTAACTGGATTTCGTTGGAGAGTTGAGAGCTTTGGTCAGAAGCTCTGCAAAAAAATCTTCAATGATGAACTGGGGGATGGACAAACATCAAATAATGACCACCTAGAGAAGTTAATAAATCCTCTGCCCTGCTTTTCTGAGAAGAGGGGATGTTCAACTTTTAAATGATGTTTCCTTTCTATTCAGTAAACTTAAGTGTGAAAAGCAGAGAGAAAAACAAGAAATCAGGGTGCAAAAGGTTGAGGTCCCATGGGGACTCAAAGGAATGGAGAGCACATTTTATGGGTTCTAGGGGAACGAAGACTGAGAGGAGAAGGTCAACATCTATTGAAATTTAAAAAGAGATAGAGAGAAAAGCTCCTTATGCTGATGGCAAAAGTTGGACAAGGATGAAAGAATCTCCTCACCCAAGGAGGCTGTGGATGCCCCATCCCTGCAGGCATTCAAGGCCAGGCTGGATGTGGCTCTGGGCAGCCTGGTCTGCTGGTTGGTGACCTGCACACAGCAGGGGGTTGGAACTGGGTGAGCATTGTGGTCCTTTTCAACCCATTCTATGATTCTATGAAAGAAGGGTGGGCTGGCCATGAATGGAGGAGAAGGGGGCTGCTTTGTGCTACAGAGAGCTCCATGCAGGTTGGTCAGATAAAGGGAAACCAAGCAGACAATAACAAAGCAGAGACAACAGCTGAGTGCTGAGCTCATCCTGCAGGGAAAGGATGCACACCTTTGTATCCCGCTCCTCTGATCTGTTGCTGCTCTCTCTCAGAAGTTATACCTACTTTCTATTGGATACCTGTTAGCTGTGAGATATGTCATGCTATCACAAGACATCTAAAAGGTGCCACAGGGGACTGGGGGGTAAAGAAGGCAACAAATCACATTTTGTTTGCTGTCGGAGCTGCATTAAAATAGGGTAAATGTGGTTCCATAAGGATTTATGGCTCTTTTTTTCCCCTCCCATGTAGAGCTGTGTAACCACAGCACCGCCTGAGGAGCTCCCACAGCCGCACTGAGGAGGAGGCTCTGCGTTGAGTATCACCCACTTTGCCAATGGAAGAAATAAAAGATTTTCAGCCTGAAACTGCAATCAGATGAAGTTTTCATTTGGGGTCGTGCGGGGTTTAACTCAGCAATTAAAATAAAAGCACGTGTCACAGAATCACAGGGGTTGGAAGGGACCTCCGGAGATCATCGAGTCCAACCCCCAATCAAAGCAGGTTCCCTAAACCAGGTCACACAAGTAGGTGTCCAGGCGGGTCTTGAATATCTCCAAAGGAGACTCCACAGCCTCCCTGGGCAGCCTGTTCCAGTGCTCTGTCACCCTCACCATAAAGAAGTTCTTGCACATTTGTGCAGAACTTCCTATGCTGCAGTTTCTGGCCATTTCCCCTCGCCCTGTCAATAGATCCTCCCATAGAGGGGCACAGTGCTCAGCGAGTTCAGCCTACAGCAGTCCGAATTGAACAGCAGGAGGGGATGGGTTTGCATTTTAGGAGTTGCCGTTGCCTCCAGGGATGGGGCATCCACAACTTCCTTGGGTGAGGAGATCCTTTCATCCTTGTCCAACTTTTGCAATCAGCATAAAGAGCTTTTCTCTTTTTCTTTAATTTCAATAGATGTTGATTTTCTCCTCTCAGCCTTTGTTCCTCTAAAACCCATAAAATGCGTTATCCAGCCCCCTGACCCACAATAAAGGCGGCTGGGATGAACCGAGCCCCAACCACCCCCCTGAGAGCCACCGGCTGCCACCAGAAGCGTCCCTTAAGGCGGAGGCGTGGAGCGGAAGGCCCCGCCCACCTGTGTGTCACGTGGCGCGTCGCGGGTTGATGACGTCAGAAAGTGCGCGACGCGCGGCGGCGGCGCCGGGATGCACCGGCGAGGGGTGGGCGCGGGCGCTATCGCCAAAAAGAAGCTGGCGGAGGTGAGGCGGGGTCGGGTCCGTGGGGAGGTGGTTCCGGACCCCGGTAGGAGCTCCTAAGTGCGTTCGTAGGGGGTCAAACTCCGCCGGTATCCGGACAGGTGAGCTGCCAGGCTCCGGTGTTCCCGCGTGAGGGATTCAGGTCCCTTGTGGTTGGTGGCAGTTGCGGTGTCCGGCTCTAAGTGGGGTCCTCAGCATCTCTGCAGCTGTGTCTGCCGTAAGCTCGGGGTGCCCCGAGGTTTCTGGCAGTTCCCTCGTTTGGCTTCCGGGTTCGTACGTCCTTAAGGAGCATTTCCCTCGCCCAGTTTGGAGTTTGGTTCCTCTGTTTTCCAGCGCTGGCTCTACCGTTCTGTTTTCATCCTGCAGGCCAAATACAAGGAGCGAGGGACAGTCCTGGCTGAAGACCAGTTGGCCCAGGTGGGAGACCCAGCCCTGCTGTGGTGTAACCGTGTTTGTCAGCCCAGCTGTAAATCTAGGCTTCATCTTGCACTGTTTCAGGGTTGGAGCATTAAATGATGGCACCACTGGGCTGCTTTTTCCTCTAAGAACTGTGCTGTTTGCTGCAGAAGTTGCTCTGCTTCTCTCCTCTCCATCTTAGCAACATCTCATTTCTGTAGAGCTGTTTCCTTCCTTTTGAGTGCATTGAGGCTGGGCAGCGCGTCAGAGTGCTGAGTGTTGCCTTAGGGCTGTGCTTGCTTAACGTGTACTGGGGGCTGTGTTCACAGAAGGATTGAACAGAAATTCTTTTCTCTGTCCTTCAGATGTCTAAGCAGCTGGACATGTTTAAAACCAACTTGGAGGAGTTTGCCAGCAAACATAAGCAAGAGATCCGAAAAAACCCCGAATTCCGGGTCCAGTTCCAGGATATGTGTGCAACAATTGGAGTGGATCCTTTAGCATGTGAGGACCAGGCAGCAGGGATTAACAGCTGAAGATCCTCCTGGGAAGGATTCTCAGTGAAGCTGTTAGAAATTGTCCTTGGGGAAGTCTGATGGTGTATTGATTCTTAGGGTTTGTGAATGCTTTAATATGCTTTTAGGTGATACGTAAATTTAAAAGGGAGAAAAGAAAAAGGTGGAGGTAACCAAAGAGGCTCTTCACTGAGATCCTCACAGTGAGGTTTGTGAGCAGCAGTGGCTCTTAAGGAAGGTGTTTTTGCTGATGGTCCAATTGCTTTCTTTCTTCTCACTTCACAGCTGGTAAAGGATTCTGGTCAGAAATGCTGGGAGTTGGTGACTTCTACTATGAATTGGGTGTGCAGATTATTGAAGTCTGCCTGGCTCTGAAACACAGGAATGGAGGTGAGGATCTCTCTCTGTCTGTCTTCACTCCAATAGTGCAATCTGAGGCTAAGAGTGGGCAACAGCAAAGCCAATAGGAGCTGGAATCTGATACATTGTGGGAGTATAATGTGAGCAAGAGTGAGCCAGTGGTCAACACACAAAGAAGCCTTCACTACTACTGCTGGAGTAATTTTCTTGCTGTGCAGTTATGCTTTCTTGTCCCCTTTTGTTGACTCCTAGGTCTGATAACACTGGAAGAACTTCATCAGCAAGTGTTGAAGGGAAGAGGGAAGTTTGCTCAGGAAGTCAGCCAGTGAGTGTCTGTATATTGTAGGAGAAGGGAATCAAGTAACATGAGAAAGAGGAAACTGAGTAATTGATCTCAGCTGGGCTTGAAGGTGCTGCTGTTAATTGGACTCCAAATTCTAGCAATTAGTCATGTGCATGTGCTCTGTAGTTAATGACTATTTCAGGAGTGAGCCATAAGTATAAAGGGCTGTTGGCTTGGGCTGCAGATGCTGCACTCCTACTGTCACAGTCTGCTGAAGCTGCTTTGGTCCAAGCTGTAAAGGAAGGGACTGATACCTGGCCTTAGAGCAGAAGATTTTAGGGTTAGGATACAATTCCCTAGAATTGGTAATTGGGGTTTAATCTTAAACTTAGCACTTGCAGCTTGGATTTTACCAGTGTCCCTTTGATGGAACTCTGTATTTCTGTAAAGGGACACAGATAAATTAATTGTAAATTAATAATAGGAGAAAAATCAGCTGTTGATTATCTGAAATTGCAGCAAGCTCCAGTAGCTGTATCTTATACCCTCTTCACATAAAGTCTTCCTCATTTACTAAACTTAGTGCAGTTTGGGAGAGGCTTTTGGCTTAAAGCCCTGCCTTAACTTCTGCTTTCAGAGATGATCTCCTTCGTGCAATCAAGAAACTGAAGGTCTTGGGGAGTGGCTTTGGGATTATCCCTGTTGGTGGAACGTATCTGATTCAGTCTGTACCAGCTGAACTGAACATGGATCACACGGTTGTCTTGCAGCTTGCAGAGGTATTGAGCCAGGAGACTTTTAAAATGCCACCTCGAAAGAACCTCCCTGCTTCTGTGACAGGGAACACGTGGAGTGGAAAATTAATGTTCCAGCAGGAATGTGAATGCAGAGTTCGTGCTCTGGTTAGGTCAGGGCCATAGGTAAAACTGTCCACACTCTTCTAACCTGTGGGCTTAAGTCTTGACTCCAAGCATGCTATTTTTTTTTTCCTCTCTTTTCAGAAAAAGGGCTATGTAACAGTTGGTGAGATCAAGTCCAGTCTGAAGTGGGAGGTGGAACGTGCAAAGCAAATTCTGGTATGTATGAGGGCCTCTTGTGCGTGATGGAGGTCGGTGACAGGGTAGAGTGGCTGCTCCTGCATCAGAGCTGCAGATGCTTTGGTGACTGTGTGTGTTATCACAGCATGCACAGGTGATCCCAAGCTAGGTGGCAGACCAAAGGCAGAGTGTGCACAGGATGATATTGCTGTGACTTCACTAATCTCACTGAAATTTGGGATGTGTTAGCTCTGCTCCTGCATGACTACATGTCCAAACTCCATTTTCCCCTGCTCAGGATGAGTAGAAATCTGAGTTGTGCACACTCCCTTACTGTACAATAAATGCAGGGTGAGGCCTCCCCTGTGAATGGCTTGTCAGCTGTCTAGTTATGCTTTGCTCACAGTTTCTGCTCTGTTTGAATAGGAACACTTGCTGAAGGAAGGAATGGCCTGGCTGGATACACAGGCAGCAGGAGAACCTCAGTACTGGCTGCCTGCTCTCTTTACAGAGTTGTACTCTCAGGAAATCACTCCAGAGGAAGCCAAGGAGGCAATACCTTGACTGCTAAATGTTCTGTGCCTGTATCCAAGTCTTCTTGTGAGGGTACTTGCATATCACTTGAAACAGAGGGACAGTGGACTTGAAATAAAATTTTGTAAAAAGAAGTGCCTAGCTTGACAAGTTTCATAGGACCAATTCATGCTTGGTTACCTTGGGATTTTCTCCTCTATTGTGAGTGGAAACATCACTACTTATTGCAAATGGTAGCTACCTCCTCCCAGCAAGAGGAATAGTATTGCTATTGCAACTGCAGTCGTGGAGGATGCAAAAATGACTGTCTAAAGATTCTTGCTGCCTGCAGTGATGCTTCTAAAGCCACTCAGAAACCGTGCTGCAGCCCTCTGTCCTGTGAATGAGTCGTCGTTCCACCAAGGAGAACCACAGTCTAGATTCTGCCAAAACAAACTTTATTGCACAAAAAAAAATCTTATGTACAATAGTATATAAACAAGGTATCTTAGAGTGACTCTTGTGCATATATTTTTGACTCAGTTAGGTCTAAAAATCTGTTGCTAAAACATCTCTGCCTAAAGCAGTCATTTGAGGATTGTCACTTTGAAATGGAAACATTCAGAAATGGTAGGACAGACAACATTAGAGCTAGAAAACTAATACTTCTCTTTTACAGCCACATGCTAGTTATGTGAATAGTGTCCACAATAAGGCATTTTCTTGTTTCATTGTATGGGTGGATGGTAATGCCACATGCATCGCAAACAGATTTCAGAACCAGCTCTGCCTTGAGAAGGCAGCAGAGTCACAGCTCTATCCACAATGCTACTGAATGGTGACAAACAACGTGACATTTACAACAGGATTACAGAGGCAGAAAAGTAGCATACTGCTCATGATTTCTCAGGAGACCCTGCTGCCTCCCTGAGACCTTATCTGAAGGTGAACACAGCTTTATTTACTCTCTTTTGGTGTATGTGTTGAGTGAGTCCTATGTAAGTTTAGCTTTCCCTTGAGGGAAGGTAAGGTTAAAGTCTAATTCATACCAGTGACAGACCCAGGGGAGGTTGCTTGCTAGAAGGGAGGAAAGGTTCCCCTACTTGTTGAATGGCACATTTACAGTTCACAAACGTTTCCACCTTCCAGAGCTGCTTAGAGAGCAGTGTGCAGGCTTCTAAGTTCTGCAAGAGCCAATATAAATCAGAGACTGAAAATAATTCAGTGACGTATAGGACAATGCCTTTCTGTGCAGTGCATGGCAGGGGTCTTTTGGCTTTTCCTCCCGTGCTTTTTTTGCTTTTAGAACAAGAATGACTGCACTGAATGTTCTCCCACCACCAGTATGCAGCAGAGCCGTGCTGGGGGAGAGGGAATGGGACAACGTGCAACTTTGTGCTCAGCTTTCTATCAGCGTCCTCATGAAAAAAGTGGATGAAGCTATTTACCAACAAAACATTTTACTGCTTCCATCAATCATCCCCGGGGTCTTTCACATGGAGAAGCTTTTATTCACCTCCACCCAAGTTGCACTGAATACATATTTGACGTAATTGCACTTGCAGCCAGCACACACCTCTCCTCCAGCCTTGCTTTTGCTCACGGTAAAAAGCTGCCATTTCAAACATTCAAAGTACTGAAGTGTTAACTTTACAACACTCGTTGAGCTTGGCCAAGTTTGGCAAAGGAATTTCAGTCAGTAACTAAGTGTACACCTCTGGAAAGCTCCACCTAGAAACAGTGGCTTCCTGAGCTAAATTGCCCCTTATCGTAGCATTTCAGTCTGAGCAATGATGGTTGCTGTGGGGAGGGAGGTGGCAGGAGGAAAATGAAATATTACACTGACTGGAGAGATGGAAAGCAAAAAGTACTTCAGTGAAGGAAACAAACCAGCTCTCTGTTCAGAGCAGCCAGAATAAAACACTTCTAGAATACTAAATTCAAATCAAAACCTTAAAGAGTTACACAAACAAGACTTAGGGTTTTTTTTTTTAGTGCTCCCCTATCTCTGAACCAATGATTTTCTCGCCTTCCCCTTCCCCAAAACACCACGATGAACAGACCTGCACTCAATGTACAGATTCTTGCCTTTTCATCCTCCCCTTTTGTGCCTGAAATCTCAGTGGATGAAGTCACCCAAGGCTTGTGTAAAGCTTTCAGAAAGGAGCCCAGATTCCACCACTGCTCTTTATCTTTGGTCTGTCTAGAACAGTGTCTAGAAGAAAGACATCGGGTAGATGGGCTCTACAGAGCAAACAGGCTCCATCTCTCCCAGTCTGCACAAAAAGGTTTCATCCAGGCACACAGTGCCTGGGCCATGTCATACCCCAGACTCATCAAAGCGCTCCCACAGCTACAGCTCCATGTTCAGCATGGCCCCAGGGAAGGCCTCACTGTAGGAACAGAAAAGCTGTAAAGAGGAGTCGCAGTCTACATCTCATTCTTTAATCAAATGGAGACAAAAATAATAATAATAATAATAATAATAATAATAACCAGTGTAGATGTTCTTCCAAAAATAACCTGATGCCACATGCTCCGGATTTCTAGTAGAGTAAGTACCTTGTAAGAGTAGCCTGTCACAAGCTTGGCTTTGTCTAGCATGAAGTCTTCTCATTCAGCGTTATCCACCAGAGCAGTAAAAGGAGACAGAAGATATCCCCCAGTTTTCTCCACTCTGGCATTGGTTTGGTTGTTGAGTCTGTCAGGGGTACTCTAGTGTGAAGACAGAACATCCCCACGGCTTGGCCTCTCCGTTGGTAACGCAGCTCTAAGCTTTGGAGCAGCCCTGAGTGTCTGTCTCTGTCTCAGAGGAGCTGCTCTCAGAGTCTATTTCTGTATTCTCCTGCTGATGTTTCTCTTGCACCTTCTGCCGAATTCCTTGCAAACGGATTAATAGGGACTGATAGTCAAAGTGGCCTCGTTTTTCTCCAAAAGGATCCTGGAAGGAAACCAGAGATGAACGCATTAATATACACCTCCTGCCAGAAGGATAATGGTCTAAAGAAAGCTGTACAGTAACTGGCCAGCACAGAGTTGAATTCCACCTTGTGATCAATGGGACCGTGTCAATGGCCTCACAAAACTCCAAACTGATACCAATTGCTCTTCCCTCACCCACCAGCAGTCATTTTGTTGTAGAAGGCCACCAGAGTCATCAGGCACAGCTTGTCCTTTGTGAAACCACATTTTAAATCAAGATGCTGAGCTGCTTAAACACTTCTTGCTTTTATCCCTATTCCATGTTAAAGGCAATTGCCAGGGCTATATGCAGCAGTGGTGAAGTTTCACCTGTCCCATGTGGCTCCAGAGTTAACAAGACAGCACATCTGCCAAGCACTGAACCAATATTATATCTGTCTAGAGTGACTTCATTTTAAATACAGAGCAGTGGAGATAACAGTAGCAAACTGTGTTCAGACTCCCTGCACTGCTATTTACGTGAGCAGAAAACAGACTGTGGTAGCCACCAGCTCTGGAGACTGAGCACAGCAGTCCCAAGCCATCGTGTTCTTCAGAAGTAACCCAGCTCTGGCTCTCTGAAGAAGAAACAAGAGTTGATCACACCTGACAATCCTCTGATCTCACCAAATACAGCCTTCAGCACAGTGCTCTCATTTTCATTTCTCATTTTCAGGAATTTCTCGCTCCAAACATGAACCTTCCTGCTTCAGGAGTGCTTTCATGTTATGAATTACACAGTCAGTGATGGCACTGACAGGAAAGAAGGACTCAGATCAGAGACACTGGATCATTAAATCAAACACCTCCATCTTTCCTTAACAGTGAGATTTCTCAATGAGTCAGACAAGAGGTGCCTGATGAGGGAGGAAGACGTGTTCAGATGCAAATAGCTTGGCAGTCTATTCTGCAAGGTCTATTTTCCTACAGAAATGAGCTCCTTTGTTCAACCTGTCTGGATGTATTTGCCATATTGTTGCTGTTCCCCTAATCCTTCCTCCTCCAGATACTTTTGCCTCAGTCAGCCACTTTCAACTGCATCTTACAGAACAACTCTGACAAGTGTCAGAGAAAAGTTCCTATCTGTACCAGCAAAGAAATCCATGAAAAAGAAATCTTACCAGCACCTCAAGAAAATGATGCAATAGAGCTCAGCTGCCATCTGTATTGTATAGACTATATGGGCCTCCCCTGCTTAATGCCAGATCCACATGAAAGCAAACTGCACTTCTTTAAACAGTGCTATAAGTATCTGCTTGCTCTGAGTGTGGCTCAGGTCCAGCACTGAGAGGAATCCCACAGCCCTGAAAACACTGTGTGCATACTCCAAACTCAGGAAAGTTAGTGCTTTATTCACAGGAGTTCCATGGTTAACTCAGAGTTGAGTTAACCACAGCGGATAGAAACTGTGATTGAAACACAGCTGATAGAAAAGGTGCAGATCCACCCCATGTTGCACATCACACAGTGCAACTGTTTGCCACTATGAGTGTATTTGGAATCCAAGTCCTGAATTGACAAGAAAATCATCTGCTACCCACCTGCATCGTCTGACCTTGGAGATAAAGTCTCTCTTTGCACACCCCTTCATAGAAGTCGTAGTATTCCATGAAGGATTTCTCCATTACACCCCTGAACATAATCAGAGAGCAAAGAGTCAACAGAGAATGACAGTATTACAATGGTTGCATCATCCAGGGTCACAGCATCCCACTGAACCACAGTCATGTAATCAGCACAGCTCAAGCCAGACAACTAACTGGGTACAGCGAGGCAGGACACAGAACAAAACAAACTGCAGCACTGCTGCAGCTGAACAGACCCTGCATGTGTTTCTACAACAGCTGTGCTTTTCTCTCTGTCTGAAATGTTCTTTTTTTTCCCCTCTAAAAGAAGGCACATTTCTTCCCAAACACAAATCAGAGGATGCAGCCACTGTGCACAGTAACACAGCTTTGATCATTGCACAGCTCCTGGGCACGACAGAGATGCAGTCATCCATTTCAGAAGAAACAAAACCACTTTGCACTAGAGCAGGACGATTTAAAGATTTCTCTTCTCTGGAGCACCTCTCAGGATGTCAGGAAAAGCAACCAGAGAATCTCAACCTGTTTCCCCACACCCGTTTTCTTATGCTCCCTCCCTGCCTCCTTTCCATACCGTAGTGGCTCAGGGCAGGGACACTTTCCTTCCAACATGTCACACACTGCTACTCGGATGGTCTCATGCCGAATACACTCATTATAGTTCTTGCTGTCCCCAGGGTGCCTCTCCTGGAAATAGAATTTGGGCCAGTGAGTCCATGTTACTGGAATGACTCTTCGTCTCTCCCTCGAGACTGATGAATTTCACTGGTGCATGAACCCACTAGAGCTTTGTCTGTTTTGTGTATGCTGAGCTAATTTATACAGGAGGAAAAAAAAGGAAAAAAAAAAAAAGCTGGCACCATTTTCTACATCTACAGAGTCTTGGACTCGCACAGCTGGGGAGGCAAGTCAGCTGATAGCTGGCACAGAAAGCTGCCTCTCTCTGGGATGCCAGAACCACGAAAACCTGAGCAGTTTGGTTTCTACACGACAGTGTGTCTCAAAGAAGCTGCATCAGGAGTCATATAGCAGAGAAACACCTTTTCTTCTTCTGTTACTTTTCTCTATGAGAGCTAAGCAGCCTCCAGTTCAGAGCTTTGTAATTCCCCCCCCCTCAAGCTCTGACCAGAGGCAGAGCAAACTGAAAGAAAGCCAAGTGACACAGCCTTGCTTTGTCCCCATTTCCAGAATGTGTTTCGTTACCAGGTCAAGGTGTGGAGTGAAGGGAGAAATTGCTGCAGAACCAAAGATGAACCATCTTCAACTCTCACCTGCTCAAAGCCAGGTTCATTGTGATACGGGTTCTCAGTCATCAGAGACTGGATGGAGATGAGGACTGAGGAGATGCTCTGTGCTGGGCTCCACGCTGGCCCGGTCCAAGTGCTGAAGCATCAAAACAGAAAAGGATCAATTAACAAGGCAGGATCAGCCCAGCAACAACCATCTCCCCAAATATCAAAGATAAGAAAGCTCAGAAAACACATCTACACCTTACAGAAATGTGACAGGAGAAGTAACAGCTGCTACAGAAAGACAAAGCGCTGCACACCGAGAAAGTTTCCAAGTCGAAGGCAGTTTATTCTCTCAGTCAAATGAGAGCATTAATCTGAGCCATGCAAGAGGCTGGGGAGCTTCACAGCTAACACACAGAGGGAATCACAGGTGAGCTGAGGAAAAGTACCATCTTCAAATACCTCTCGGTGCACTTCAGAGCTATGGCTGTAATCTTGTACAGCACCCTGAAGCAACACATGCTGCCAACACTACAGTAAGTCAAGAACTGCAACTGTTTAAGAAGTTAAATCTAACTTTGCAGACTCAAGACTATTACTTGGGCAGTTTGTAATGCAGACAGCACAAGGTCTGCCACCAAAAGCAATCACGGATGCCTTGCTGTAGGAACAAGGTGCTCCTCTAATATGCGTGGTGTAGCAAAAACCTCCACACAGAACAACAGGTCAGAACTGCTACTTGCCATTAATATCCGAGCTCCAGATAGAGAGCTGCTTCCCTGGGAGCTGAACAAGGATGTACTGACCCACATATGCTCTTCCTAAATTCATTCACAGCTTCCCATTGCTGGTAAGGCTGAGGCTCTTTGTTCACTCTTCAATAATTTAGCTTCCATGCCAAGGCTACAGTACATGAGCAACGAGGCAGCTTGCGTGGAAGCTGCTGGGCATTCAGCCCCCTGAGCTTCAGACAAGCCCTGCACACCTCAGTGCTTCCCAGGCATTGGCATCCAGCTCACTGGATCAGAAAGGCTCACTTGCTGAGGAAAATGTTTCCCAGCACACTGCATCTCTCACCCAGCCCTGGACCAGCAGATGAGTATCAGTGACTTGAATCAACTTTAGCATAAGGGACACGGTGCTGCTGAAACCATCCCAAAGACAATAACCACAGCTGTGCTCAGATTCCTGTTGTTTGATGAAACCCCTCCAGCAATTCAAGCCATCGCTGCCCTTTCCCCACTTGGCTGCCTCTACCTGCACCAGTCCAGAGCCTCAGCAAAAGCCCTTTCTTACTTGCAACTGAAAAACCATCACAGCTGGAGTGGGGAGTATCACACTACAGCCAGAGTCCCTCTGGTAGAGCCTAAAAGCCACTGAATCAGCCAGGACTCAGTTTAAAAACCAAGTATGTGAGTAACAAGCATTTGCAGCAGTGGAGCCTGTTGGAACAGGCAGCATGGGAGCAGGGATTGTAAATCATTAGACCTACCCAGCCTCATATACTACATGTAGGTGGAAGCCCAGAGCACTCAAATGGCTTTCAAGGAAGTTCTTAGAGGCTTTTAATCTTATTTATTTTTAAACCCACACAGAGGGAGGAAATTAAAACCACGAAAACCTGCATTCAGAAAGCATTAAGGATCAGCTTGCAAGGAGCAAGAGCAGAAGAAAGGCAGCGCTCAAGCCAGGGCTTTGCAAGGGGAAGCAGAAAAGTGACAGTATGCACTGAACTTCATGCTTCCCCTGCTCCACTCTCAGATGCTTTTCGAGACAAGTTAGACTCTGAGCTCAGAAGAGGAATTTGTGCTGCTTTACGACTCTGATCCAGTGCATAACTTTACAGAAGCATAGAGGTGCATCCAAGCATGTCTGGGGCAAGATCGGGGCACAGAGCGTTGAGAAGGATGTGCGAGGCACAGTGCAGCCAGTGGCTACCTCCTGATTTCCCACCAAAACAGCCAAAGTCTCCTCTTACCCTAGAATACTCAGGCAGACTTTCCCATTGCGGTAGAAGTTGGGGTTAAACCTCACTGTGTTATTGCCCGTTGTCATCAGTTTGACCCTTGGCGGGTGGATGGGATAATCTGGAGGACAGCGAAACAGGAACAAGAAGAAACCCCCTTCATAAGGCGTGTCAAATGGGCCTGTGATCAATGCATGAATCTGGAAAACAAAAGCCCATCTTGCGCACCACTTCAACATTGTGCAGCACCATCAAATCCTCAACAAAGCCAACCGAAGGCAAGCAATACCTCCACCCAGGCATGGACACGGCACCTTCCCCAAGCACACGCCACGTGCAGGCCATACACAACCCCCCCTCTTTCCCTCCTTAGCCAGAGCCACTGCTGCACCCTTCTCTCCCCTCTGCCACACTCAATGTGCAGAGCAGGTTTCCAACGCGAGGTTTGGCCACAGTCCACGGCAGCTGCCTCCCATACATCTCAACACAGTCCAAAGAGGACTGAATCACAGTTCAGCTGGTGAGCTCTGCTTTAAAAAGATTTCAAATATGAAAAAAAAAAAAAAGGCTAATTTTAGCAAGAAAAAAAGGCAGATTTTCTGCCAAAACTAGAACATTCCTCAATTTTATGGTCTCATGCTGATTTGGTTTTATTGAAACCAATCATTTAATTACCTCTGCCAGGATCTGAAATTAAGACCCCATGCTCCCCTCGCTAATTACCTTCAAAAATCTCAATTGCATACCAGGAAATCTGCTCCCATTGGGCTATTAGGGAAGCTTCCTCCTTTTCCATCCTCCTGAAGTGATCCAAGCAATCTCCTTCAATGATCCTCTTACCCACCTAGGATGTTAGTTAAAAACCCCAAGGCTGCTGTTCTACAAACCCGCATTTCTGCTGAAGGGCATTTTGGCACTTTTCAGCCTTCAAACCCAGGGAGGTCAGAGCTCCAGCAAAATGCCCAAGGTCTGAGCTGTCTGCACACAGACACTCCCTTTTGCACTATCTCCAAAAATCCAAGAGCCCTAAGCCAGGCAGGTGCTCACACTGAGGGAATCAAGGCAGTGCCAAGTCTGTCAAGGGGGTGAGAGAAGTGTGCAGCAGAGGAGAAACCAAAGCAACCCCATACACACACACACACACACACACACACACACAGAGCTTTCTCAGAATCCAGCACAGCCAGATGAGGTGACACTGGCTGGAGAAAAGTAGCATCAGCCAAGGAATGCACTGGATCAAGATCACTGTTTGAGCAACACCAGCCTCCAAGATCACTGCACTCTCTCAGGCATAATTGGCAATTCCCTATCCTGGAAAATCCCTAGAGCCAGGCAGCCAGAAGGGGAAGAACTGGGGCAGGAGAGGCAAGAGACACACCTGGCCCTAGGGAACAGATGTGCTGGAGGTGATGTGATGGGAGTAGCTACACAGGTCAGATCTGCATGAACTCGTAGAATTGTTTGAGTTGGAAGGGACCTGTAAAGGCCAGCTGGTCCAGTTCTCCTGCAGTGAACAGGGACACCTACAGCTCGATCAGGTGCTCACAGCCTGGTCCAACCTGACCTCAGGTGTTGTCTTCAGGGACAGGGTATCTACCACCTCTCTGGGACAGGGATGCTGTTACCTGTGAGAGCCAGGCAGGCAGCTCCACAGCAAGGCAGCATCTGGACCCAGGGATAAATCCCACTGCCAGGTCACAACAGTTAAACACCTCTGCCTTCCATAGGTGACTTACATATAATTCAGCATTTCCAGTGACTGACAGGTGTTCCTCATTTCCAGCCCCTCACAAATTCCCCCATACCCAACAGATTTCCATAGAGCTAATCTAGTGATTCTTTTCAAGCATCTGCAGGGCAAAGAACAAGCGGGGTTGGCACTCCACTAGTTCATAGGACTTTATCTGTGGAAACTCCCAGCTTCCTGGGATGGTATCTCTCCACAAAACCATTTTTTCCTTGACAGCCTCCTTCCATTTAAATGCAGCCCAGATTGTCACCAAAAAAAAACCAGAGCTGCATTGTGCTCTTACAGGACTCACCCTGACTTCTTGTTTTGAGACAAGGGATTACACCATTTGGGAGAATCCTCAGAGCTGCCACCAAAAGCAACACACAGAAGAGTGGGAACTTGAACCCATTCCAAAGTGTCTCTTACCTTGGTCATATCATGGGGATCAGGCACAACAAACATTCCCGGGGGCGGTTCCTTGTAAATGGACATAATATCCCTGCAACAAAGGAAACAGGAATTTAGTCAAAATCTCCCTTGGTGTTCATCAGCCCTTGAGGCATGGAATGTTCTAGAGGACAAATCTGCGTAGAGATGCAAAGGGACAGATTTTTAAGATGGAAATTTGCAACTCCAAGTGGTAGATGCTCTCCTTTGGTCTGACTGTTTCCTGGCTGAGCTCTCTTAACTTATCTTAAACAACAGTTGAAGAGCACAGGCAGCATTCAGTGAATCAGTGAGGCATCAGACCTCAGCACCTTGGCTACCTGCTGTCTTGCTTTTTAACCCTGAATCAACTCCAGCATGTAGGAATTAACAGTAAGCTTCTCCTAAGGTCAGCACAAAAAAGCTCTCATTGGTGAATGTTGTCACCCAACAGAAAACTTTACCTCTCTGTTTTCTCTCCATACTTTGTGCTATTTACAAAGTCCCTTCTGCAGACCAAGTCACTTTTTTCCCCAACATACAGTGACTGAACTGTGTCCAAAAACCGCTCGGTCAAGTTTGGTTTTAATCAGACAGTTGGTTCAAGTGCTATTAGGAAGCACAGACACACACACACAACTTCATCACAATGGTTTTATTTCCTGGACTAAACAAAATGAAAAATAACAAGTTTACAAATACACCAAACAGCACCCATCACCTTTCATTGCCAAAAAGCTCCCCATCACAATCAGAGCTGCACTGTACTCTGGGACAAGCTACCACTAGACCTGTTCAGGAAACAATCAGAGTCCAGAGACGTTTCAGGGCAAGAACGAGTTTGAGAACAACAGGAGAGCTTTGCCTTCCTACTTAGCATTATGAAGTTTATTGCTTTTGGTGTTTGGATGGAAAACTGCCAAAATATCTGGTGCCATCTTTGGAAGACATTAGGCAAGCTCTAGAACAAGCAACAGAACAAGGATGAGCAAGAGCCTGGCAGGCAGCAATACTGTTCTGAAGGAAGAGGAAGAACTTGCTGTAACAGTGCCAATATCTCTAACAATAAAAGACCGTATTGCTCACAGTATCAAAGGCTATTGACATACCAGGTTTAACCAGATGATTCTTAAAGAGTCAGAGCAGCCAAATGGGTGGGCACCAACCAGGAAAAAGGATTGCTACCGGCAGGTTTAGGATAACATCTTGCAAAACTCAACTTGACTGCTGATGGGAGCAGAGGAGCTCATTCCCTTCCTATTTAACAGCATCTCCACTGAGCACGCTGCAATCCTGAGGGCAGGATGAGGGCAGCGTGCCACACAACGTGGCTGCCAAAGGCCACAGCAACAGGAGAAGGAGGATATCCCAGAGGGTCTGTGGCCTTCACCCAAACACCTGAGCACAGAGCCCTGGGGCTGCACCTAAGAGAGCCCCTGGGCACGGTAATGAATTACAGAATCATTATGGTCGGAAAAAACCTCTCAGATCCATAAACCCAAGCCCAGCCCACCCCCAAACCACGACCCCAAGTGCCACATCTCTGCAGTTCCTGAACACCTCCAAGGACGGCAACTCCACCACCTCCCCGTACAGCCTGCGTGCCGACGCCTCATTGCTCTTTTGGAGAAGAGATTTCTCCTAATACCCAACCTGAACCTCTTCTGGCACAACGTAATGCCATCACCCGTCATCCTACGGCTGCTACCTGATACAGAGGCCGATCCCTTCCAGTGTTTCTCCTGAGATTCCTCTTCCCCAGCGACCGCCAGGATCCGTCCCGATGACCCCAAGGACCCGTCCCCAGCCCCAAACCCGGCTGAACCCCTTGGCGCGGCCCCGGTTCCCCGTTATCGGCGTAGGAAAGCGGGCGGCCCCGCACAACCACGGAACGGGACAGCGGGGCTCCGTCGGAGCTCTCCGTGCCGGGGAAGGACAAGAGGAGGCCCCGGGGGAGGGGAGGACAGGGCGGCCCGCTCACCGTTTGATTCGCAGCAGGCAGGCCGAGCTGGGCCGCTCGCTGTCCCAGTCACCGCTGACCGTGGGGTCCCAGAAGGCGGAATGCGTGAGGAGCGCGGCCCCCGCGGCCGCCGCCGCCGCTGCGGCGATGGGAGCTCCGCCGCTTCCCGGAGCTACGCTGGAAGCAGCCGGAGAAGAGCCGAAACCAGCGGCCGCCCACAGTTCGGCGGGGATGAAAACGCCGGGGTTCCCCGCGCCGCCGCCAGAGCTGGTCGAGGTGCCGCCGCCACCGCTGCCCGCCGCCGCCGCCGCCAACACCGCGGCCGGAGCCGCCTCCTCGGCGGCCGGACTCTCCGCCATTCCGCGCCCGGCCTCGGAGAACGCCGCTTCCGGGACTCCGCACCAACGAGTCGGTCGGCCAGAGCGGCCACCGCCTCGCGCCTCCTCCACCGATCGCCGCCCAGAGCGTCACCTCCTACACGCTGCCCTCCCACTACCGGCGCTGACTCCCCCCCCAGCTGCCATAGAGTCTCCTTTCGGTACCAGAGAGGCCCTTCCACGGAGACCGCCCTCTCCTCCCAATAGGCTGTGCGTCGCCTGCGCAACAGCGCCCCCTGCTGTGCCGGCGGACTGCAGAGGCAGAGAAGTCGGACTCGTGGAAATGGGAGTTTTTTTGAGGCTCAGCAGGGAAGCAGCTGCTACGGAGATGCTGAGCACGGCCCCGAGCAGCCATCACTGAACCATTTTACTCCCAAGGTCAGTGCTGCCATACCAGAGATACACAAAATAATCTGGTTTAATCCATTTCACGCACAAAAGACCGACGTAAAGAAGAAATGCAATCAGATTACATGCCAGAAAAGGTCAGGTAACACAGCACTGCGCTGTGAGTACAGGTGAGCAGGTGACACACTGCCAACTACACCATGTTAACTGAAGGTTCCCAGGGACCTTCACTGATAGTTTTACCCCCACACTTCACAAGGAGCACAGATAAGCTTCCCCCATGCTCAAGAGAAATCTGCCTCTCTCCAGCTCACAGCTGTCTGTGATGCACTTTAGCTTCTCACTGAAGGAAACATAAAAGCACAAGTTAAGCTGTGCATCATCCTCTCTATCAGCAAGGGTTTCTGCTACTGCAGTCCAGCATGGTTAACATTTAAAACAGATAAACCTCAGCTGGAGTAGAAATCCAGGCATGGAGAACAGGGTTCTCTCCTTTGAGCAATTATGTATTTGTCCCCACCTGGCAACCTCTCTGAACATATAGAACCTTTCCTCTTTGTCAGCTAGTGGGTTTCATCTGGGCTCTTCCTGGAGACCCTTTTCTCCAAGCAGTGTCCAGAATGGGTTTGTCTGTTTGTTGTTTTTGGGCAGAAATCAAAACCCTTCTCCAACTCCTTTCACACTGCACAAGCAGCTGTTACAAAGGAACAGAGAAGTTACTGATATTCGTGTCCCCAGGCGTGTCCCAACCACGCTTCAGAGGCTTTAGTATACACAGACACTGCATTAATTCAATTACCTAAAGCTGATAACCAGACTAGCTTCCCACATGGTTACCTTCCTTAAAGGCACAGCTGTCTTACACTGGGTCCAAGATTCAGCTTAGACCTCAGAACTTCTCCTCGCTCAGTGTGCTCCAAACTCTGAAACAGCTGAGGCATGCAACTGTTGAGAAAGAAATAACACTGTCTGTGGTCCTGTGCTTAAACCAATGCTTTGAAGAGGCCTATGAACAGTGTGACCTTGAAACCATTTTTCTTTCTTCGTTAAAGAAGTCTCAGATGGTACTGTAACGTATATCCTTGTGTACTTGCACAAGGACATATGCCATTTTATAATCCAAACTCCTTTAATACACTCTGTACACTCACCTGTACCCATCACCTTTTCAATACCATAATCTTCAGTAATATTATGTGGAGATAATAATGTTTTGTCAGCTCAAATGTAAGAATTTGCTTTACTAGAGCAATGCTTGTTGGGATCGCTGAATAAATCTGACACAGTGTTTGTGCTGTTCAAGGACATCCCCTTTTATTTGGCTGACTTCATTTCTCCTTCTTGCTGCCACCATTTCACATTCCCACTGCTTTATCAGTAGGTGTTCCCAGATCCAGAATATTACCCTCTTCAACTAATATATCCCCCAATGGCTTTCCCAATGATGGACCAGCACATAAGAAAAAAAAAATAATAAAGCCACCACTTTATTTAGAGAAATCTTTTCTTTAATTGTCAGTCTGGAACGCTCTGATGAAAGCAGACTCAAACCGCCGAGGACAAAGTGATGGAAACTGCAGCCACGCCAGAAGTTGTCACATGGCAAAGAGGATAAGGAATGCCACCATCAAACAGAAGAGCCCCATGGCCTCAGACAGGGCAAAGCCCAGGATGGCATAGGAGAAAAGCTGCTGCTTGAGAGATGGATTCCTGCATGTATACGGGGGAGGGGGGGGGGACAAAAAAAAAAAAAATGAAGGGAAGAAAAAAAAAAAAAAAGGACCCACAGTGAGAAAAACAAAACACAACTAAATAAACCAGACCCCAAATCACATCACAGAAAGCCAGGATTATGCCATACAGTCATCAAGCTTTGGAGGATGAACCAGATTTATGGCAGCTAGCCACCATCTGGAATGGAAAAGCCATGATTTTTCCCTGGGTTTAACGATTTTCAGTAGCCATGTGAAACCCCCAAAGCTAATTTCACCTGCCCTGGTGGTACCAAGCACCAGTTGCCATTGATGACTAGTGTTTCATTCCTTCTAGGAGTAGGCAGAGCTCCACAGAACTTCTGCATCACCCAATAGTAAGTATAGGGTGGATTAAAACAGTTCAGGCACTTTCTTGTTTGTTTAAATGAAATGATGAAATGTAACATTCCTTTTACATTCCAAAGAGGAATGCTTCAGTTAAAGTATGCGATTCTACACGCTACACATATAGAGTAGAACATAAGCACCAGAAAAAGCTCCTCTCCTCTAAGTTTAGCGCTAGAAAGGAATAAATTCAAGCCAGCCTGGCATCTTACTTACCTGGCATAGCCAATGATCAAGCTGCCAAACACTGTCCCAATACCTGCTCCTGAACCAGCCACCCCAACTGTGGCAGCACCAGCACCGATGAACTTAGCAGCAGTGTCAATATCCCGGGAAACTGCACTAGTTTGGAACTCACGGCGGGTCAGCTGTGGATAGGACACACCAGCTGGCTGTGGGATACATGAAAAACAGGTTAATGGCATTGAATCATCAATATGGAAGTCATCTTAATAAAACATATTTTCACCTTTTATAATCTACTCAGGACAGAGCAAAAAATAATGCTCAGCTACCACTGGTCTGGGCTAGAAGCTATATACTTTATGCCCTTTACTAGCCGTTCTGATGATGTAAAAATCTTACTCTTCCACCTCGGGAGGAGTCATCAAGACATCAAGCACTGAAATACAGGAGCCAATTTAATTTACCACATAAAAGAGTCTTACCTGTACAGCCTGAGCCTCAGGCCTGCTGAACACAGACACTGAAACGGGCCTGGCCAGAGCCCTGGAGCAGCACCGGAACTGAAGCAAAACAGACCATTAATTCCTACAGTTAGATGCACCCTCATCAATTCTCAGAAAAGAACAGTGTTAGAAAATTTTCGAAATGTTTTAAGACTGAAAAAAGCATAGACAAATTTAGAGCATTCCTACTCTAGTCAGTTGGATGCAGCCCACGAGGAATGCTGTCACAAGCTGCAGGATCACAGCTGTTACTTCACAGCTCAGCCATTATCACAACCCCAGAGGTTTCATTCCTTGCTTGTATTTTGTGACAAAAGGATGACATCTCTGTGATAACTGCTTATCTCACACTGCTGTTGGGCTCACAGCCCAACAAATGCTTGCAGGGACAGTGGGCATCACTCTGCAGTCACCAGAGGTCACCTTGTTCCCCCCCCCCTTTGTTACCCACGTGTAAAATAGCTTTGTGGGACCCTCTCTCAGCCAGGACCGCCCAGAGTTCTGATCGCTGCCCCATTGGGAAAGCCTCCATACCCACACGGCCCTACTAAGCACCATTACACCCCTCTGCAGACAGTTCTTACCAGAGCCGGAGAGCTGAGAAGAGCCAAAGAAGTCGTCTGCATCTTGCTTTACCTATTACTAATAACGACAAGAAGGAATTAGGAATCCCAGTGCTGCCACATCCTCCTCGCGGCCCAACCCCACAGATCAAGAGATCCGCATTTCTCCCTTCCCTCATTCTAAACACCCCAAAACCACCTCAGCACAACCGAGTCCCGGACGGAGCAAAGGGACAGCAGAGTCCCATCAAAGGGTACGGTCCCGGCCAGGCACACCCCACCGGCCAAGACCAAGGCCGCGGTGCCGCTCGAAGCCCCGGGGCCGCACACGGACCCCACCTGCGCGGCGTCCGCTCCGGGCTGCGACGGCGGCGGCTGTGAAGGGAGAGCGCGCCCCCACCCCGCTCACCTTGCCGTGTCCCCCAGCGTCCTCCGCGCCGATTGGCTACCGCTACATGCGGCGCGCGGCATTCTGGGACAACATCCTCGCTCCCCATTGGCCGCGGTCAGGCAAGCCCCTCCCACCAGCATCCGGGATAGCAGCATGGGGCGGGAGGACTGTGTTACGATGCTGGCCTCCATTGGTTAGTTATTTTCGCCACGCGCTCTGCGATTGGCTGGCAGGCTGGAGGTTTCCCAGAGGATCATGAGGCGCGCGGGCCGCTCCTCGAATCGTAGAGCTGACCATGGACATGGCGGTCGTTGCGGCGCGGGCTCGGCCGTCCTCTCACGCTGCTCTCCGGTACACCGGAGGCTGTTGCGGCCGCTGCTGTTTCCCGTTCCATAAATAAAGGTCCGTTCGAACACTGAAACTCGTCCTTGTGTTTTGTTGAAGCGCGGCTTTGCTTAGCGAAGCACCCCGCACCGAAGGCGGTCCTTGGCGCCGCGGCACCGAACTACAAATCCCAGCAGTGCAGGCGGAGCTGAGCCTGGGGAGGCGACCCTGGGCGGGGCGGCAGAGCCTGCGGAGGAGCGTTCTGCTTTTCCTGGTGCTCCGCTTCCTCCTCGGAGCTCTCCAGCCGTGCCTGTCGGTAAGTGAGCCGGGACAGGGTGTGGGGTCCTGGGGATGCCCTGCAATCCTGTTGTCCCCCTCTTCCTTCCCTCCGCTTTTTTTTCAGTGCAGGGTGGAAGGCTGATTGTGGACGGGGCTCGCTTACTGGTGAGATGCTTTCACATTCGATTCCCGGCAGTGAGTGCAGACTCTGGGCCGGTGGAGCTGGGAGCGGCACCCCGTTCCACCCCACGGCTTACGTAGGGATGCTAACAGGGGCTGCAGTCAGGGCACCCCAACGTGGCATGTAACTTGGCACATCAGCTTCCTGCCTGCAGCTGGAAATCAGCCTCACTTAAGAAGGGTTTGGTTGTTTTTTGTTGTTGTTGTTGAATCATGGGATGGATTGGGTTGGAAAGGACCTCAAAAATCACGTAGTGCCAACCCCCCTGCCAACCACTACATCAGAATGGGCAGGGCCTTATCCAAGCTGGCCTTGCACACCTCTAGGGGTAGGGTGTCTGCCCTTCCCTGGGCCAGCACCTTTCTGCCCTCTCAGTGAATAAATTACCCTTGACATCTCATCTGAATCTCTTATTTTACTTTAAAAGTTTCCCGCTTGTCTTATCGCTATTTACCCGTGTAGAAAGTTGATTTCCTTCCTGTTTATAAGTATCAGAAGGCTGCTATCAGAGCATTCTCTTCCTAAGATTGCATTTTCGGAATGCTGCAGCTTATAAAGAGAAGAAAACAACAGCAAAAGGAAACCAACCAAAAATCCCCAGAAAGAGGTTGGACCGTGAATATCAGAGGGAGTGTTGTATATTCCATATTGCTCTGTGTGAGGTGTAATTATCTCATTACCTCGGCTGTGGGCTGGGGCTGACCTTTACTTATTGCCGTCTGCAAAGGTGGGGCTGTGACCATTGCCTTGGTAGATCCAGCCTCACAGGACCTCTTCCTGCACTGCTTCAAAACTGTTCATGTAACAAACTTCATCTTAGTAAGATGTCTTTCTCCTCTACTTCCTGGAAATGGACTGCATGCTGTATCATCAGCACAGCCTGTGTGGCCATTGGGGTTGCTTTTCTGCAAGATCACTGTCATTTTTGCCAAAAAACAATACTTCATTTTTTTTTCCCCAGCAGGATGCGTTGTTTTGCTGCATCCAGGCACTGAATCCCACCAGCAGACATGCATGCGTGCTTTTGCTGCTAGAAGGCTTTGCTGCTTCTCTTCTGTGTAGCAGATTTGTAGGAAGGTCAGCAGGGTCTGGCTTATGGGGTCCCAAGCAGGAGAGAGGTTGTTACATTACATGGGCAGCCCTAGAGTTCCAGGCACTGTGGCTGGGAAGCAGTGGTCAGTCTTACGTTACTAAAAAGGATCTACAAACTGTCTTGAATTTAAGGAGCAGTCTCATCACAGCAGTAGGGACTCTGGCGTTCCCTTGTGCCTTGCTGATAAATATTGGTCCATGTGTAGAGGACCTTACAGCTCTGTCACTCCAAACTGTTCCTCTTCGTATCCTTCCTGGACACGATTATACTGGCAGCACGTGGAGATGAGATAATTACATTATGCTTTCTCCTCTCATAGACTTCCACAATGGATGAGACTTCAGATGAACCTCCCACTTCTGCTGTCATTTTAGACAGCGGCCACTTCTCCCAGGTCATCTTTAACAACGTGGAGAAATTTTATGTTCCTGGAGCAGACGTAACCTGTCACTATACTCTCACACACAACATTGTTCCTCGTGGGAAGGACTGGGTGGGCATCTTCCGGGTAAGTGAATACTGTGCAACCAAGTACGATTAGGCAGCTTCTGACAGAAACACATTGTTTGGCATTTAGTTGATACTTCAGCATTAGGAAAGGTCTTAAGGCTTTGGTAGAACACGGTAAAGAATTTATTTTCAGTGATAACCTTGTGTCATGCAACATTTTTCTTGTGCTCAGGGACAGAGTGCCAGAACTCTGTTGTTACTTGAACAGCTTCAAGGCCAACAGAACAGACCATGATACACAGAATCTGTGAAGAACAATTGCATTAAAGACCATACTGGCACCATCTCTTCCAATATGTTTCCTACTTCAGTGCTCCCCTCACTTACCTAACACATTCCATAGAATAAGGCATAAACTGGTGATTTTTGATTCATGCATAGATTGCAACTCTTAAGAAGTCAGGATATCATTACGAAAGTCCTCCCAGCAGCTGGTCTATGTAGTAATACTGTCCAATTGCCATAGGATAAACGTGAAGTATGTAATCCCTTACAAGAATTTTGCTGTTGCAGGTGGGATGGAAAACCACCCGAGAATATTACACATTCATGTGGGCTCCTCGGCCCAATGATGTCCGTGGTGATACTGCTGTGCAGCAACAGATCCAGTTCAAAGGTGGGCTGGGAGGTTGGGTCACTCATGGTATATATGTGCAGGTGCACACACAGGCATGCACACATCAAATCATTGCTGCCACTAATAAGTATTATATTCAGAATTACAGAATATCTTAGTAATGTGCTTTGGTAAACTTCAAATCCCACCAGCCTAATAGATTTGAAAGAAATACTTCAAGTCTACTGGGTTCTGCAATCCTGTCTGAATGATTTTCTTTGTGTTCCAATCCCTATCACGAAGAACTAGCAATGGTGAAGGAACAGTATTGAAGATGTCTGTTTTGCTAGCTTCTGACTTTCTGTGCTAGATAGTTAAGAGACTCAAATAATTAGAAGCTGCATGTGACAGTGTTGTTGTGTTTGTCTGAAGCTTATTACCTGCCCAAAGATGATGAATACTACCAGTTCTGCTACATTGACCAGGATGGTACGATCCGTGGAGCCAGTGTGCCTTTCCAGTTCAGAGCAGAGACTGAGGATGATATTCTGGTGGTTACCACACAGGTGTGTATCCTCTCGTCCCCTTCTTCTTCCTGCCTTTGCTTTTATTTGCCTTCCATTAGATGGGATTAAATGTGTGCACATGGGCAATAACTGAGGTGCTGTGAAGCCAGGCACATTTATTTTGCAGTTGGAGCATAGTGGTTTTTTATGCTTCCACTACAACTAAACAACTTTGCTTGCTAGGGAGAAGTGGAAGAGATTGAACAACAAAACAAGAATTTGCTTAAAGAAAATGAGGAGCTGCAAGCCAACTGTGCAAGTCTCCAAAAACAAAATACAGATCTGCAGGAAGACCTCAAGAAGACACAGGTACAACAAAAGTTCATATATGAAGTCAGAAGCTTTAATTCTGAAAGATAAGGTAAAAAGTCTGAGTCAGATCATGCTCTGTTGTATGCTTCTGGGAGAAAATGAAAGTGCTTTCTTCCTGTATTATCTGTTTAATCATTTAACAAGGGGTACAACACCTCTGCTACAATAATAACAGTGATGAACAAGAGGCATCATCAGAGGTGGGGTTCAGGAACATATTCAAAAATGTTTGGTAGGCTCTCCAGAAATTTCCAGCCCAGCCCTGTTCCCTAATGTTCCTGTTTTCTCTTTCAGTTTTGCTCAGGGCTTAGTGTAAACAAAACGGGGTCTGAAGGATACAAAGGAGAGATTTTCCTCCTTCACGTGGGCTGCCTGGAAGCATTGCATTTTGCAGTTCCAGTGCAGAGGAGGACTATTGCCTGAGTCCCATTTTTTTCTTCCTACTGACCTCATTTTTGATTTTCAGGAGCTACAAAATGTTTTGGAGTCCCTTAGGAGCAGCACTGAAAAACTGGAGCTGGAGCTGAATTCCCTGAAACAGGAAAATAAACACCTGAAGGAGCTGAATGAGTGCAGAGAGGCAGAACTGCACCAGTAAGTGTATCTTCAAGATCAATTTAAACAGGATTCCATGTAAGCAAACGTCTTGCTGTTGTGGATTAAGTTTCCACTTGTGAAAGTGTGGTGTGTTTTGACTTGCTTTGAACAGATTCAAAGAGCAAATTCAGAATGTAACCTCTGAAAAGGAACATCTGGAAACCAAACTGAAAACAGCCCTGGATCATGTCGATCAACTGCAGGTAGAAAACACATAGCTTCCTTCCTTTGATTTTATGGACAGTCTCTGATGGTCAGCCACAGGTTCTGGAGGTTTGCTTCATGCACCTAAAAGATCCTGTGCTTCTCAGTCATAACTATCTGTATTCACTTGCTGCCCACTCTTCTTTCTTCCTAGTCTCAACTTCTGAGTTATGAGAAGGAAATTGAAGAGCTGGTTCGTTTGGACCATGACAAGACTAAGCAGTGTGAAAGTTTAAAGGAAGAGAATAACCAGTTATGCATGACTATTACTCAAAAGGTAAAACCTTCCCTGAATATTAGGATGCTTGGGGAAGCCAGGAAAGAAGCTGAATGGTGTCCTTTGCAGTGACTACATAGAAATACAGTTCAATTTTAGGAAAAGTCTAGGAGATTTCATGACAAGGAGAAATCTCTATGGTGCTATGGGTGTCCACACAGGTAGTTCTGTGAACACACCACCTTTCAGATTCCTGTAGTACACACACATACATTTTAGTTTTGGAAGAGATGCCTGTCTAAGTAGACTTCATAATTCTGATTCTCTGTAGCAAGAAAATTCAATCTCTGTCTTCATCTTTTTTGATGAAGCAGATAGGTGGGAATTCAGAATGGATAGTTAGCTGATTGCAAATTGTTACAACTAGGCAAAACTGTTTCAGGGTGGAGACTTGTATAAATAAAACAATTTCAATCTGCCTAGACTATCTGCAGTTGCTTTTAGCTCCAAAAGGAAGCCGATGAGTAACTGGTGAAAGGCAGCAACCTTGCTGGTTTCCTGTATGCTTACATTTTGTCCCTTTCTCATTTTTACTACTGTAGATTTGCCATTTAATAATAAAAAAAAATGAAAAGATGGAATATAGTCAGAATGCCACGAAACAACCTTTACAATATAAAGTTTCTATTCTGTAGTTTAATGTTCTGCCTCACATTCCTGACCTGACATCTTCTTTCTTTGATTTCTCTTTGCAACTCTACCTGTGAAACTCTGGGAATTCTGATCAGGAGGAGCAAAAGAAAGAACTTAAACAGTGCCTGGAGCACTTGAAGGGATCAGAGGCCAAGCTGACACTTCGTCTGCAGAATGAACAGGTGTCCAGCATTTCTAGGGGTGCAGCTGGGGGGGGGGGGTGTCTCAAAAGTGCTGAGTACAGAGCTCTGCTATATTGTATAGAATTTGCTGGTGTCTGTTTAGGGGAGTTGACATTTACTTTAAGCCCCTCTGACTTCAAAAATGAGGTGCCTAAAATAGATGTGATTACCTCTGCTGTGATGCCAAATGTTCAGGGTTCTTACAGTGACACTTTGAGAATGACTGCAGAATCCCTATGGACTCTAGCTTACGTAATTTACTGATTTAATCCAAGATTTAATCCAAGATTCATTCCTCTCATTCTTAATGAGGACTGTGATACTATCCACAGTCAGTGCAGATGTCAGAGTACCAGGAAATGTGTCAACCTTGGAGGGCTCTTACCTGCCAGGGTAGAATCCTTTTCTTTAACCTCTCACTTTGACATGTTGTACATCCCCTCTGGAGGTCACGTCATCCTCTCATGCTGTAATGAAAATACAGAGCTTAAGTGGTTGGTGACACAGAGTTGCCCTAGGTCAAAATCTACAAAATGCTAAGACTCTTGTTTGAAGAGGTTTAATTGTTGGGAATATGTTGGCAATTAGAAGCTGCCTGTATGCGTGAACAGTGCTTGGAGCTGTCATCTTTTTGTTTGCCAGTGTCCCACAATTTAGCTAATAACACTCTTCCTTCATAGCAACAAAACAGTGACTTAATGAAAGAGCTGGAAGAGCAGAAGCGTTTGTTTCAGGCTTTGCAAGCAAAAAAGAAGGAATCTGATGGGGAAAATCAGGTGAGAACTTGTGACAAGTCCTTACGTTTTTCACGCATTGAATATGACACAAATCTGTCCATTAGTGTTCAGTTCCACTGACCCCTCCACCAAACAGATTGCTACCTGTGCCTTTACAACTGCAAGATTCTTTTCTGTCTTTTAAAATGTATTACTCTATTGCAGTCATCCTGTCTGCCTGAGCAGGCCACAGAATAGATCCTTGCACTTCCTTTCTTCACTTTCTGTCAAGCAGGACTAAGACTGAACTATCTGAAAACTGAAGAGCAATTTTTACTCTGGTTTAAGAAGAGCTGTGTTAGTTTAGTGTGTAAGTGCTCACTGAAATGGTCTCCTGAGCTCCTGGAAATTAATTTTGCCCTTCTGTCCGTTTGCAGCTATTAAGGAAAGAGAATGATTCCCTCCTGAGGCATCTCTCTCAGCCTAGAGACGTTTCTTCCTCTTTTGTTGCTTCACAAGCCCAAGCTTTTGTTCCAGCTCCTGAAGGCTTTGTATTTGGAAATCCATATCATGGTGAGAATACTTTACATTCTGTCTGATACCACAAATACACGGCAGGAAGGGTCTCAGCCAACTGTCCTCCCTTTCAAATTGGATGCTGTGGAGAATGCATTCTTAACAGCGCCTGTGTAGCTTTGTATGTTTGCAGGTGATTTGGCAGCTGCAAAATGCTGCCAGATGTTAAGAGCTGGTTTAAGTCATCAGCAGTCTGTCATTTACTGCAGAAAGAGACAACCATCACTTAGCTCCTTTGTCAGTGGGACAGCGAGTTCTGTAGCTTATGTCCAGTTTCTATAGTCCTAAATGTAGAGGTTTAGATCCAGAGCCACAGCCTCACATTTCAAGAATTATTAGTTATTGACACTGTTATTACATGTTAGTTATTGCACTGTTAATCGTTTGAAGTGGCTGAATGAACTTTTTCTTCTTTTTTCCCCAGCTGCAGGAGCAAATTGGGCAAGAGGCACAGGAATAGTAAGTAAAGGAGACATGAATGGACATGAATGAGTGACGTACAGACAAAAATCAGTAGTTCAAAATGAGAAGCACCAAGTTCAGTTCTGTAGCTGGTCGTCCATTTATTGTTTTAGTCTTGGTAATATAATGGACAATAAAATGGAACCATGTACACTTAGTCTGCAGAATTAGTAACATGTCAGGGAAGAGAAGTTCTGTTCACCTTAATCTTTAAAGAACAGCTTTTGGCAGCATCACATGTCAGAATGAGCAACTGCTAAATACTGTATTATTTTGTATTGCAAACATTGACTTGTGCCATTTAGGAGTTTTAAGTGTCATTTAGAGAAGCTTGGAGACATTTGAAAACTTCGATGTATTACAAGTCAGAAAGACTTGCCCAAAGCTGATGATATCTGACTAGCAATTTTTTTCTTCTTTTTGAAGAAAAAATACGAATTTTGTTTTGTATTTACTTTGTTTGCATTTCCTTTGTACTCCAGGATTCTATCAGGAAATGCCCCATATGCAATTGCATTTTTCCTGATAATATTGAAACAAGAGACTACGAGGCCCACGTGCAGGGCCATCTTCTGGAGTGCCCAGTCTGCAATGGAGCCTTTGACAAGTCCAACCAGCAGGTGTTTGAAGACCATATGTTGTGCCATAGCCTGGAACAATTATGAATCCTTATCTGTTCTGTAGAATAGGTGGTGGAGGCTGCAGCTTAGAATAGACCAAAATTATTCTAGAGACTTGATCTATGCTGGTAAGAAATTGAATTGTCATCCCTTTAAGTCCTCTGCCTTGGATCAAACAACTGTGCTTGCTAAATGAGTTACAAATCCTGTAATTAATAACTATCCAGGTAGGGTTAAACAATAGATCTAGTACAGCAGTACTCAGCTGATACAGGTCCATTATAATGGTTTCATTATTCAGTAGAGCACTGTGATTGCTAACCAAAGAGCAGAAGCATTGCATAGTCTTTTGGGACCACACCTTCAGTCTGGTTCAGCTTCTGGAACATAAATACTAATAAATACAGAAGTCTAAATAAGAATATATTTTCCTTTCTTCTTTTGTCTTTTCACTTTAAAAAAGTGAAATATATATTTATAAAGAAAGTACTTGTTTGTAGATCTAAAGGTCTAGGGTTCTTATGTCAGAGTAGGCAGTATAGCTTAGTGTACAATGAGGTGCATGCACTGTTGTCCCTTTTTTCCTGTATGACCAGACTGAAAGTAAATGGTGACACAGTCTATGCTTGTGTGGTCACTCTGACACTGTCCTGTCATGCATCCATCTCATGGCGAGGGAACCCTGATGTTTATGAAACAGGGAAAGTCAGAATGGCCTGGAGCCTGTAGGAAAGCAATAGCTGAGTTGCCATGAGAGTGCTGAGGATAAATGGGCTCTCAGTCTTGAAACTGGGCATCCTCATGTAAAGGAAGTGGTGAAAACCCTCCTGACTTAAAATGAAGAGCCTGTTCTCAAACCAAAACATTGTGATTGAAAACTGCTAAGTGCCTTGGGACATCACAACACTTTGTGGATGGATTATCCAGTCACTATTTTTATTTCTGCTTTGGGATTTTCAGATTATGATTAACAGTCCTTTTGTCCATGCACATACAAATGGGTGAAGTTTTATTATCCAGCTGTGTTAGACGTTTCCTGCTGAATATCTGAAGCAAAGGAAAATCATAAGAAGTTTACATAGAGTCTTAAGACCATTAAGAGTAACACAGACTTTAAAATGTTTTGATTCTACACATGATTTTTTTAATCTGGGTTTAAATGGAGTATTTCTGCCTTTAAGATGTACACTGGTAAGCATGATTTTAAAAAATCTGTAAGAGAAAATAAGAGCAGAGAAAAAATAAAAGCTGTACTGAGAAAGTCCTTGAAAAAAGATGACAAGTGATTTAAATAAATTGGAGGAATTGTTGGTGTCTTAATGGAGCTATTTGCAAGCCTTGGATTACTTTCTGAAGCTTTTCTCTAACAAAGTACTTAAGCACATCTCTGAATAACTTTTAGCATGCAACATAATATCTCAATGTTAGTGGGGCTGCTGCTGTCTAATAGGATCTACTGAACTGGCAGATCTTCATTGGCTTCTCTCAGCATGGAAATGTATCAAGAAATCCAAAGGATAGGATGTTATTCATTACTGTAATGTGTATCAACATTCCTGACGTATCTTTATGCCGATTTTGGCAAATATTCTGTCATTGTGAGGCTAATTTTTAATTGGGCACCTGTTTTCTCAGGAAATATCCCACTGGTTTTCAAGAAAATGCTCCCACCCCAAAGCTTTTCTACGCATCCTCATTCAAAATTACATTTTCTTTTCCTTTTCCAATTCTTTTCCTGCTTTACATCTTGACCAAAGCAGATCAAATGCAGAGAGTAGAAGCAGTCTTTATTAAAACTCCAGCAGGTCGCCCAAATACCACTTACCAGCCCTGCTCATTTTCTACACTGCTGTTAATGCTGGCTTTAGCAGCTCAGATCCTAAAGCCTAGCCCTGTCATTAGTGGTTAGTTGTGTTACAGTGCTAACCGTGTCCCTGAGCTACCACTGCCAAGTGTTGATGTTGCTTCCACCCCTTGTAATACTCTGGTGCCAACCATTTTCTGCTTGCCACCTCCTACCATCTCCATGAGAGCTCAGAGCCCATTTTGAGGTGCCAGCCATAGGACACAGACAGCAAGCAGGTGGCCGGCAGAGGGGGTCAGACTGCAATAAATCTCACGAGGATGCTGCATTTCAAAGCATTTTAAGGTATGCCGTTTGTTTTCTGCAATAACGATCCAGATTCAGACTTTCAAGACATAATATACTTCTGCCTGACACATCCTGAGCAGCCAGGGACCAATTTACCTCCAAGTACAAACTACACTGTGTTTTTTAAGCAGATTTTCATTTTTCATGTAATTTACAGCTTTATGTATGTTACTGATGTATTTAACATTTGGAATTGCAGTATGTTTCAACCCTATCTCAATTGTATGGTTTAAAACAGAAATAGCTCAAATGGTTGATAATTAGATCTAATTATACTTTGGATGAGATCCCATTTACGTTGATATGTATTGCATGAGGACCTTGAAATAAATTTTCAAAAGTGACAGTAGATACTTGGCACAATCTATGTCTGGAATCACATGGAATCTGACTGAATGGGCATTTATTATATATAAATATTTAAAGGGGTATAAAAATTTTGCAGGCCAAATGTCTGTGGATGGAAAACACAAACCAGATGACAGCATCTCCCAGCTGCAAAGGCATGCTGTCGATTGCATAGGGCACCAGACTGACAGTTCTTTCCATCAGAAAGACCATCATCTTGCCTGCAAAAAGGCTTTTTTTGGTGCAGAAAAATGAGGTTGGCCATGAGGCAGACAGTTACAGTATCCAGATTCTCAAACTCTTTCAGTCTTAAAAGTCAGAGTCTCTGAAGGGTGATGGGTGGTTCTGCTCCTTTCACAAAATGATTCCCAAGCTCACAGCCACAGCCCCTATACTCACTTTAGCAGCCTCTTTCCTCCACCCTTTCTCCTGATTTCTCATCCTCTATCTATGCCTTCCTCTTCCTTACTGAACAAGGTACACCTTCAGCGTTGTCTTTCTCCTCTGAAATTGCTGTGCTGAGGTTTAGGGTAAGGAGAGGCTGAGGCATGGAGTGGGGTCCATCTGGCAGCACTGGCAGAATGCAGGCTGCGAGTAGTGCTGCTGCTTCTCTTCACCTTAATGAGGCTCCTGCAGAGAGCAGAGGAAGCAGAAAGAAAATAAAAAGGTTCCTAACAAAAGGAATGTAAATAGACAAGGTGCGGGTGAACAATAGAGGAGTAGGAAAGCAGTGTCCAAGCCAGCAACTGAGTGGTTTTGCTTGATAATCAACTTGTCAGATTGATTTTAAGACACAGCAGAAGAGATCGATAATTCTTTACAGCAGTATAATGCACTTCCTAGGAGTTAAAGTGTTCTGAACACCAAAGTCCTTATTTCAGGGATCAGGTCTGTACTTTCTTAGTAAGTGGCAGCGCTTGTGTATTTGGCATGTCAATTATGGGAAGAGACTGGGGAATGCAATCACAGTTAAAAACAATGGTTCTAAAACGACACTGAAGCAAACTGCCAGGCTGTTTGAGATGGGGCAGCTCTGAAAAATCTGGGGAAGTGTTCAGAGGTCCCTGTGAAACTGAGAAATGGAGATATTACACTTCTGTCGAGCTTTTGTTGTTGTTGTTGCTTATGTTATTTTGTGAGGACATTTTTTCTCTTTATCTTTGTTTTGCAGTAGAGATCCAAACTGACCTCTTGCTCATCCAGGAGTCAGTGAGGCCCTTTATCTCTAAAGCAGTTGCACAAAGTGGGCATATAAAGGCATGAAATCAGAATACTGCTGTTCATCACCCGCTTTGTTCTGAATTAAATCCCTAACTGAGATGCACTGAAGAAGCAGATCTTTACAGTTTTGTTGGTGAAACGCTTGGGTCCCAGAATTAGATCAGTTGTTTTCTCTAAACAGCTATTAGCCACTTCCATTATACTAACAGAACTGGTTTCCATCCTCTGGCTCATTTATTCCAAACCAGCATTATTGAAGTGAATGGGGTCTAGGCCCTGGATATTAGAAGAGCTGTTGGTCTACTCATAAATAACAACTTGTCAAGGATTTTAATGGAAACCCTTAGAGTGCTGTAAATCTGTGCAGTTCTGCCTGGACCCCCTCCCTCATTTCCATCACAATATCACTCCAGTGGGACTGCAGCTTGCAGCATGTGCCAGGCAGCCTAGATTGGTGGGACACAGGGGAAGAAGGGAAGGGAGAAAGAAAGAAAGAAAGGAAAGCTGGAGAAGAGGTGGGGGATTCAGAACAGTTGGTAGTGCTGAAGCATCTGCTGGGTGGCCGGTTTTGGAGTCACCTGGCCTATTGAGCATGGCAAGGCAGGGAGGGCTATTCATCCAGGGGGACTGGGAAGGGGGGATAACAGAACCAGGGATGCTTGTGGAATAAAGATGGATGTGCTGCAGTTTACATTTCGCTCCACTGGGCTGTGAAGTAGTAAATCTCAGCAAATAGAGGGTTGTGTTAGTTTTTGATCACCATTTAAGCAGTAGAGCTACTGATGTGATACCGTATAGACTGTCTCTTGTTGTTAGTAAAAGCAGGGCTTTTGAAGATGATTTTTTTTTAACCTTCCCACTAAGTCCAAACTGCCTTCAGGGAAAAATTAACACTGTACCCTGATCCAAATAGCAATGTTTCTGTGGTTCACTGGATCTGGTCAGAAACTGGGTTGCCCCAATGTTCCTTGACATTATTTACTCACCCTCCAAATATCATCAGCTTAGCTGCAGAGATCGTAACATCCTGCTGCATACAACACTGAAGCCTTCTAGGAAAGAACTTGAGCTCACTCGTCCATTCTCTGTTGGCTATATTATGGGATATGTTATGACTGGCTTGGATCAAGGCACAGCCATACTTGTGCCCACCCCTCTCGCAAAGCAGATGGGACTACATGGTGCCCTATTTAAGAGTTCAAGAGCTCCACAGCTCATTAAAATTTGTATGCAAGGTCACTTTAGGCTTAAAGGTAGGCTTACACCCTTGCTTGCCATGTAATAGAAATAAAAAATGACATTGGTGACAAAGCTTCCACTAGCTTCAGAGTGCCCAGGGCTTATAGTCTTACATAATTACTAGTCTGGCACTGAAAGCCTAAAATACAATAAAGCCATCAGCAACACAGATGCTAAATTAATTACTTTAAAATATAGCTCCTTCCACATTACAACCTCACAAGGATTGAAGAAGCAGGTCTTAAGAGACTTATGCCCTATATTATGTAATTAAATATTACCTCTATGCTATAGATAGGGCAGCAGCCACGTAGACATGAAGGAATTTAGCCAAAGTCTCTCAGAAAACGTGTGGCATAATCCTCCTCTCCCTCACCAGATTTAACATTCATTTTGAGAAAGGCTGCGCAGCACGAGAAGTGAGCCAGGATGGAGGGAAAAAAAATGGATGGCTGCCAAAAGGGATTGATGTCCTTCAGACTCCAGGGAGTTTTTAACCCTTCCCAATGGTTTTGCCAGCCTGAAAAACCTGGTGGGGTTCATCAGCCTGCGCTGCTCCTCTGCTGATCCATAAGAGATTTGCCAGTGGGAGCAGCTGCTTCAAGAGTGAGTTGATAACTCAAGCCCTGAGGCACTTACATCTGTATGTCTCATACGCTGCCTGCCTCCCTTCTCCAGTAACAGGATGAGACTAGAATATTGCATGTGCTTTCATAATGTGTATTCCCGTGGGGCCTTGGTCATGATTATAGCATCTAAATGCAACCAGAAACAAATAATGACAACGAAAAAGACAAAAAGATGGGAAATCTAAAGATCCCGAATATTTTTAATACTTCTTTGTGTTTTACAGTAAGTTGCAGTTTCGCCAGCCACACAGTGTGGCTAATTCCTTTTTATTAGCAGTTATATTGTTGAGAGCAGGTACTGCATGTTATGTAGTGCAGCTGAGAGACCATATGGAATTTTAATCTCTAGGAGTTATTACCTGATGGTAGCAGTTTATGAACCCACACTTGTCTTAGCAGAGTCGCTGAACTTGACAGTTCTTCCTCAAAGAGCTTGATTGCTAGGATAGAGCTGATCCAGAATGTTGGAAAGGAAGGACTCTTCATTAGATGTCCCAAAGACTGTCACAACATCAGTATCTTTTAGGCAGTGCAGTGTTTTTCACACCTTCAAGAAGTGCCTTCTCTGTTATTACAACTTTAATGACCTGTTTCGCTTTTCTCAATGAACCAATTAAAATAGGAGCACTCAAGCTTTCCTGCTAGCTACCTACAAGAGAACCTCTCTGTTCTTAAAGAAATAATTCTTGTAAAAATACTCATAACCCTAATATATATTTTTTGGAAGAAAAAAAAAAGATTAACATTGAAAGCTGTACCCTATCTTTCAGTGAACTTTCCTAAGACAACCCCCAAATATGAGATTCTTGCCTTTTATCCTAAATAATTCCAATAAGAGACAGCCTACAGACCTGCTGCATCACCATGAGATCCTGAATGAAATTTTCTCTGGTCTCAGGCTCCAACATCTGCATTTACAAGCAACAAAAGAGAAAAACCCACTGCTTTAATGGAGAAACAATCTACCTATGTATCATTTGGGTGCACCTTATTGAGTGCACCACAGATTGCTCAACTAAATCTAAGATGCTCACTAGATCTTGAAGTCTTGGAAAACTCTTAAGCCAATGAGAATTGTATCAGGATTGTAAAATTTCAAATGAATTCTGGTGAATCCGCTGTGGGCTGCTATGGAAATGGAATGGGGTTATTTTAAAGGATATGTTATCACAAAAAAAGAAGAGGGAATCCAGTTTTCTGTGTGCCTGTGTCAATTAGCTCAGCACAACCTGCTCTGTTTTCTGCCAGCTCCATCTGTTTCCATGGCAGCAGGAGCTGAATTAATACACCAACTGCGAATTCTGGATGTAAATGGTGCTGCCCATTGTCTCTGCAGCACCAGCAGACCTCAGCACCTAATTTCATTTCCCCAAGGCTGCTAATTTGCTTTTGTTATCATTACTTAGCGAGGATGATTTGGGTGCTTTTTTTTTTTGTTTAATGTTAATATCTGAGACACAGCCGCTCTCAGGCCCACGCGCTGCCATTACCCAGAGCTGGGGCGGCCCTGGCAGAGCTGTGCAGATCCAGCTTCGAACTTGAGGCTGCTTAGAACAGAGCCCTGAAATCCCATCCAGGCAGACGCGCTGCTCTGGGCCTCGCAGCCGTTTATTCCCCTCTGGCCTCCCCCAAACTGCTGTAGGAAGGCCCCAAGCGAAGCACCTTCGCTCCCCCCCGAGTGGCAGAGCCCTTAGGAGTCACCCCAGCCTCCAACACCCAGACGCTCCTCCTCAGCCCTCATGAATATTCACATGGCCTCACAGCTGCGATTGGCTGCGGCCGTTCAAACGAAATGGGGCCGTCAGCAGCCGGCAGTGGGCGGGAAAGGGGAGGGCTTTAAAACGCGCCTGCGCACTCGTGGCGCATGGAAGTGACGTCACTCCCGCCAGCTCCTTGCCCCGCCCCCTTGCTGTTTTTATCCAGTCACAAGCTTTTCTGGCCGCTCGGCCCAATGGAGCAGCGATTTGTTAATAAGGGGGCGGGGAAAGAAGGGGGTGGTGCTTGTCGTTTTGTCCAATCAGAAGGCGCGGGGGGGGGGGGGTGAGGGCTCACCGCTAAGGGAATTCACCTGGGCGGGAGGTGGCGCTGCTGCGAGCCGCGCTGAGCTTTAGGGTTGCGGGTTCGAGGCTACTGGGGTCCCGTGGGGTTCGAGCTGCGTCGTTCTGCGGTTCCTCCATTCCTTCTGGTGAGCCGTCGTCTTTGAAAACAGCTCCCAGCGCTCCGTCCCTTGCAGCTCCCCCGTGCCACCAGTACAGAGGTCTTGCAAAAAAAACCTCCTTGTGAATGGGTCTCCACTTGGCACCAGCATGGATGGTGCAGTAGGAGAGCATTCACACAGCCTTTGGGCTCGGAGGAGCCAAAATAATTGTGGTGTAGTCCATCCCCGAAGGCTGAGTCGATTGCCATTTGCATGAAGGTCATGACATGATTTCCAAATATCATTTGAAAGTTGTGGGTGGTTGTGCAGAGCTTGGCAGGCTGTCCTGGAATTCCCCATTGATGCAGTTTGTTCAGACATATGCTACCAGTCATTAGGCAAAGTATTGGTTTATTGCCCTGGAGTGTCCCCTGTTGTTCTAACACTTGCTCTTTGCAAGCCTTCGCTATCCTTAATGTTTAATCTCTGTAAAGGGCTTGCTTGTGATCACGATACATATTTCTCTCTTAATGACTGAAGTTAGGCAAGAAGTCAAAACTTAATATGTCAGTGAGCTCTTGCCAGTACTTTTCTGGATTCATGCCTCGGGTGTAGAGCACGAAGAAGCACTACAAATGGCTCTGTTCCCAACTTAAACAAAGCATTATTCAGGCTTGTGTTCCAGGAATCTGTTTTTCACCACTCATCAGAAATATCAATGGGACTGTTTGTTTGGGCAGTTGTTGGTGGCTTCTGAAGCAGCAAGAAATTGTTGGCCTGTTTGGTGGTCATTTATGACCAATTGCCATCTAAAACAAGCAGTTTGTAAATAAAGCATCTGCAGCAAGCAGAAGCAATCTACCTTGCTTTATTGCTGAGGTCTGACTGAAAGGAGATGCTGCATCTCACTCAGAGGGCAAAGTTGGAAATTACAACTCTCCGTTCTCCTGAAACCTATGAGCAGCAAGAGATGATGAGGAGAGGACAGCATACTGGACAGGTTGTACTCAACAGATTGGTGAATGGAAGTGATGATCAAGCCCTTAGAAGCATGAGCTGCTTAGTCTGTATGCATATAGAATAGAATCATAGAATCATAGCATCACTCCGGTTGGAAAAGGCCTTAAAGATCATTGAGTCCATCCACAGCATGACATGCGATGGTCTCTTTATTATTTTTTGCAATTAAAGAGATGAAAATCAAAATATCACTTTTTTTCTTTTCTTAGTTACCCAGAAAATTAGCCAGATGTTACATTTCCTTATGACAGTCAGTTACCTTTTTTTTCCTCAAAATTATTTCAAAAGATTGAAAAATTACATCTAGAAAGTCTACCTCAGAAAGCAGCTTTAGTGCAAGCGTTTGATAACTTCTCAAGAGTCCCTCTATTGTTTCCCTTCCCGTAGTGGTGATGATTTGCAGCCTGATAGCATATCAAGGAAACACAGGACTTATATCTGTAAAGTGGACTGTGACTGTCAGGGAAGAGGCATCTTCATCGCCAAATCTGAGGACATAAAACCTGGACAGGGGAGGATCTGCCAGCAATACATCTCAAGGGTAAGCCCTCCATTCCATGTTTCAAGATTGCTGTTCTGTCACTGAGCTACTGTTTTAATATCCAGTTTAGCCTTGCTTTGATGTGGTCAGTCAGCCATAAATAGCATTCACTGGTCATTTTCTTCAGATTCATCACTATCAAAGGAATTCATTGCTGTCAAAAGGAAAAATATCTACTTTACATGTCGCCGCGTAAACTCTCATTCAGAAATAGCCTCTGTTATTTTGAGATGGAATCACCTTGACAAGAATTCAGGCCATTCGGACTCATTGGACAAGGAAAACTTTTTCCCTCATGAGCGAATGAGCCCTTAAACAATACTCATTTTTCACGAGTCCAGTTAAGCCCTACTGTCCTGCTCTTTACAAAACTCTCATCAAAGCATTTTTGATTGACATTTGGAGTCATGTTCCTGATGAAGTCTAATGTACAAACCCCAGTGAACGTCTAGGTTTGTGGATTTCTGATAGTCTTAGAAACAGAACCTTAATTTACTCTGGTTTGCTGTTGACCTTTGGATACGCTTTATTTTGGGAGATAAATTTGACTTTGCATTCACCTCGTTGTTATTTCTCAGGGATCATTCCCAGGAAAGAATGAAAGTCAAAGCCATAGATGGAGGGGAGGGCACACAGAGACTCTGGCTTGTTGAAAAAGGAAGTAGGCAGTCACAGAATCATAGGATAAGAGAATGGCATAGGTCATAAGGGACCTTAAGGATCATCTTATTCCACCTCCCATGCTGTGGGCTGTGTATAATCAGTGTTTGGGTCCTAGACCCCAGCAGTAGACATTTACTGCATCTTTCCTAGCTCTGTGTTAGCTAGGCTAGACTATTCTGGAAAAATATCTACTGTAGGAAAGGGTTCAGTAGAGACATTAACTGGGCTTATAACCTTTGCTCTATAGGTTAATGAGTTACCTGAGTGACTCATGTGTTTCAAGCAAGTTTAGAAGCAAATTGGCTTCGCGCAAAAGTCCCAGACTTTTATAACTGGTAGACAAAAGTTTGATCTGCAAATTTATGTGCTGGTGAATCTTGTGATCCTCTGAGGATATTTGTCTATAATGAGGACATTACACATTTTGCCAGTTCAGCACACTCTGACCCTTTGCCTAATAGCTTCATAAGTAAACAACTCTATCAGCAGATATTAATGACCATCCAATACATAGAAACTGGACAGAGAAAACACTGTGGTTTGATTGTCCAAAGATTCTTTATCAGGGAATCTCTAAGCACTCCATAAATGTTAGTGATCTCGATGTGCAGAACCTCAGTTCCATTAATAAAAGCATGCATAAAATATTTTAGCTCTTTTCTAGTAGGTAGTTATATTTTTGGTATCTAAGCTGAAAACAAGTTTTAGGTGTAATAACACTGCCATAAATACAGATCTAATCGACTTTCAGCATAATTTTGGTACTTTTTAAGGTAGTTACAAGAAAAAGAAACGCTGGAGGGAAAGTTTGCCTCCATGCTAAGTTGTCTTTTTTTTCCTGCTTCTTTATGAAAAGAAGTCCTGGCTTAGCTGATGGCTGGAAAAGGTTCTGCTGTGTAGTTCTGGATCATTCTAACATGGAATTAGCTCTGCTAATAAGTAGTTGTAGAATGGGACCTGACTGAGAAAGAGGGCTATATTCAATTGAAACTGCTGATTTCTCAGAAGTGATGGAATTGGAATGCTGATGAGATTGCAGTGAAGTGAAATTGAAGCTGTTGAGCCTCATTTATTGGGTTCTTTAGAGTAATGGGATCAGTATAGAGCTGATCATATTCAGTGCCATTAAATCTTCTGTGCTTAATTAAGATGCTGTGTACATTATGCAGTGTGACCAGGATCATGTAGAGAAGAAGAGAGGAGGCTAATACCTTTCTAACCCTGCATCTTGTTCATTCATTTACAGATAATGTATGCATGCATCTGACAAATTATTCCATTAACCAGAACAGTGTTAATTCTGCAGAGAAGAAGTCACTGGTAGTAAGAAATAAAAAGAAGCCAACATTTCAGAGCCACTCTCGCAGAGGGTTGCATTTACCTCTTCTGCCATATGAAGTTGTCTACTTGAGCCTTGCCTCTGTATTGACTTATTGCTCTTCTTCAGCCTGTTGCTTGCAGCCACCCGCCTCTTTTTTAACACCGATTTCTAATTGTCGTGGCTTCGGATTTCCTGCAGCTCCCAGCTAAAGGATGGCTCATGGGTGACCGGCAGAGGGGGATAGACTACACTGAATCGGTGGGAAAAAGATCTCCGGGAGCTTGCATGGAGCATCTCCTGCCTGCAGGAGTCCCCACCTTTGTGGACGGCTTCTTTCAAGTTCTTTGCATGCGGAATTAGTTCAGACTTAGCTATTACCCTCTGTGGAACGTACTTGGTAATGGAGAGCGTAGCCTGTGGCTCTCAGAGGACAGCAAGTTAATGGCAGTTCCTCCTCTTCTACTCCTAGTGGATGCTAGATTGGCATCGACTCCGCGTTCAATCTCAGGCCATAATTTCAAACTGAGCATGTCCATGATTAGTTTTCTCTTTGCCAAATTAAAAAAAGAAAAAAACCAGCTTGTGGCACTGCTTTTTGTTGCTGTTGTTGGTTTGACAAACAGCAAGGATGCACTGGATGAGGATAGGATAAGAGAGGATAAGAAGGTGTGTTTTTCAGCTGAAGTGGCTGTTCAGCAATCTTTGGTGAAACCAGCAGCAAAACTGTGGAATATCCAACCTTGACGATGGCAACAAATTGAAATCAGGATGGATTGTGTTGATAGACAGGTTGTTCAGTAGCTCTAAGAGCAGGTGGAATGGAATCTGTGGGAGAAGTGTGGTGAGCCTGAAGGGATGGGTTGGCTGCCTTTCCTCAAATGCTTTCAGTCCACACAGTTCTGCAGTCCTGTGGTTGTAAAATGGAGCAGTCGTTCTCAAACTGTGACGCCTTTATGAGCAGTGGTGCACAGTCTCCATGCAGCTTTATAGCATGGAGCAGCAATTTAATTCAGTAACACTTGTGTAGTGATAGCTGAGCTATCTTGGCTTTATTTCACTGAGAACTGAGGGTGCACATGCACAATCATGGCTGCACTTCTTCTAGAATAGGAGCTGGGTTGTTTAAAGCTTTGCTCTGCAGTGTAGGCACTCTATTAAATTGTTGATCGTAGTATTTCCTTCCCAGTGGATGTTGAGCCAACCCTGCTGAGCTGTTGGACTGCCAAAATCAGACATCTCCAGCACCACATCTATTAGTCTTCATTGATACTGTGATTGATATGGATACAAATAGATTGATGCGATACACCAGGGTTTCACTTTTCAGGCTCACAGAGATGAAAGGATGGAAGAGGCCAAAATGAGGAATCTCAACCGTGATCCTGGAAGTCTGGGGGTTTGGCAAGGCTCATTGTTTATATTGCTCCGTGGAGGGTCATTCATTTTGCACTTAACTCTGTTAAGAGAGCACTCAGCTCCTCACATGCCCTTCCTTGGCCTAGTTTTCATCTGATTAGAGGCAAAAAGACCTCTTGTGCCTGACAAATTGCTTCATTTCATAGGCTGATTTCTTCTTGTAGAGCAATTTCGGTACACTGATATTCATTTACTGTGTATTAACAAAAATGTTGATTATTCTTATTAATATTCACTACTTCCCCCGTGGTTATCCTGAAAACTGCCATAAGGTGAATGGGTGAGTGATGGAGCAGGGTTCAAAGGTAAGGGATGTAAGAAATACTTGCCAGAGAACACAAGGGCCTAGATTTGCCATTGAAAAGTTTCAAATGTTTGTAACCTGTCAAGAACAAGGAAATCTGTTTTACTCATTAATAATTTTATGTTATGCCTGCTTTGCAGACAGATAACGAGGCACTGTCCTTGTCCAAAGAACTTATAACACCTGCCATCATAAAAAGATGGATTTAAAGCTATGGCTCTGAGTTCCTTCTGTCAGCAAATGAACAAATACAACCTCATTCAGCGTCTCACCCAGTGCCCCATTCAGCTTGATCTTCATCCCTTGTCCACAGCTTACTGCTTGGTATTAGCTCTGCAGAACAGTAACGTGAAGCAATAATCAGTGCTTCATCCTCACTTTCTTTACTTAGTTTTTAACACTGGTTAACTCTGTAACATAGACTGAGTGGATGATCTCCATTTCATCAAGAATGAATTTAGTCTATACCATCAATCCCATTTTGAAGCAGCCAGTGATACGAGCTGTTTCACCCTGGGAGACAGATGAGTCTGTGTTTCAAGGAAGGCCATTCCAATGCAAGGTATCCATAAAATATTAATCTTTTAATATGTTTTAACAGAAGCTTGGTTACAAATGAGGCTACTCACATCCATGGCGTTCTGTTTCCTATATAGAAATAAAGTACAAAAGACTGGAAGAACATTTGAGTGTAAAGGGAAATGGAGAAGGATCAGTTCAGCATATTGACTAAAAGCATGCTGAGTAACAGCTATGGAAAGCAAGCTTGAGGAGAAGTTATCAAGGTAATTAGTATCTCTTCCTTTTGCTCTTAAGTTCTGGAACTGAATGCCCATGGAGAACTAAAGCAAAGCATGTTAGAAACACCATATGTACAAAGCACCTCTGATGGATTGGGAAAATATTGTTTTGTCAGTATGGTGGGTAGGGAAACTGAGGCACGGAACGTGGTGTGAGTTGGCAGAAGACCACCTCTGTGACTGGACTTCTCACTAACTTCCTCTGACCCACAGAGTGAGGAACAGAACCACATTTTTTTGTTCTCTGCACTGTGATGTAGATCATTTTGATAGCTTCAACCTGGTCTTTGTTCCTGCTGCAGCAATCAATGGCACAGGGCTGGATCAGACAGCAAAGATGCCCCTCAGTAGTGTCAGCTCTTACTGACTTTTGAGCAGTGAGAGATCCCGTAACATTCATTTCTACAGATCTCTACAGCCTTGTTCTGATCAGAGTATTGCTGTAGGGATTAAAATGGCCAGGATTGCAATGATAGTCAGCAAACAGCAAATCAAAGCAATTCCTTCCAGCAGAACTGGAATTTCGAGGGTCCATCAGGGTGCTGACCAGTGAGTTTGACCAGGACAGCAGATCCTTGAGATCTGAGAACTGCACCTCTTCATTTAAGAGAAGGAAAACCAGCCGAGGTCATACTACAAAAAAACAAGCCACTGCCCACTTGCTCTGGCTGCAAAGCACATTTTCAATAAGTTTCTGCTCTAACAAGCTGCATCAGTTTCATCTCAGTAGATCTGATGGTTACTGAGCAGTGCTCAATGTTCTGGAGGGTGCCAGGCACATAATTGTTTTTACAACATTGTAAAATGAATCAGACTGAAATTAGTGTCACTCAGCAGAACCACTTTCCTTCCTTTTAAATTACTTAATCCGAGGGTTAATCAAAAAGAAAATGAAGTTTCGACGCTGCCCTTCAGCTAAGGGCAAGCACAGGTTCAGCTGCCTTCACTGCATCTGCCTGCAAAGTGCTTTGCAGCTCCTGCACTGATACACAAGCTGCTTCCCCAGTGCTGTTTGAAGGGGGGAGGATGGGGCTGTCTTGGGAGTGCTTCCCACTTGCAAGTCAAATGGGCAGAGGAAGGAGGCGAGTGCTGCTTTGTAATCTAATTCCTGAGAAATGGGAGCTAGAGAAAAGCTAGGAAAAGGGGTTTTTCTTGCAGGAAGATCCTTCCATGAGCACACTGCTCCATCTACCAGCTATAAAGCACAGAGGGATTCTCAGCCCTCTTTGGTGCCTCTTGTCCTCAGGAGCTGAGATGTGAATGGTTAATATGGTCAGGATATGCCATCGTGTAAGAACCTCAAATAGCATCTCCTCCATTTCTCCCAGCTTTATTGGCTCCTTGCTGAGACAATCCCAGCTTCTGTTGTTCTGCCCACTTTGAACTGTATATTTTGGAAACAATTCTAATAAATTTCCCTTCCTTGAAGGCTTTCATGTCTCACTGCATGGGACCATTGCTTTGTTATGATCATTCAGTGTAGCGGGCTTATTATTTTTCTCTCCATCATATTTTGTATGCATGCAGCTTTCCGTTTATCAGGGTGATCTTAGAACGTTGTGTAGCTGATGAGTTATATCAATAACAGCTGGGCAAAGCAAGACGATCATGAGCTATAATTATTATGGACAGCAATACTGTCAGCTGAAGGCTCTGAGAAATGATCTAGGCTGGAGGATATCTTGAGTTTCAATAGCACATAATCCCTTTGCAATAATATAATCACACAAAATGAGATTGAGGTGATTGTCGGCATGTGAAAATTGCATCAGTTTCTACACATATTGCTTTTCAGATAATATTTGTCCTCTGGTAGCCTTGATTCAGGAGCAATCTGCATAACGAGCCCCAACATCCATTTCTCCTTGCTTTCCTGAAGGCAGTGGTATGTTGAGGACATTTGGGCTCTTTCACATTTAGTTTGGAGATGTCCTTAAACAAACAGCAGTGGGAACAAAAGCAGAATTCGAGGCTGAACCCAGCCCAGGAGCCAAAACATTTGCTCAGCGTTTTTCAGGGCTATTTCAGTCCAGCTGGCAGCCCGGAGAAAAACGTTTCCCCTCCTCCTGTGTGTGTGGAGAAGCTGCACTTCTCCCAGGGCACATCCCCTGCGTTGGGAACGAGACTCAGATTTAATTAGTTCCAGTGCATATGGCACGGATTCTTTCATTACTGCACATAACTGAAGATTTATGTCCTAGCAGAGACAGGGAGGGATGTGGCCCATGGAGGGTTCTGAATCCTTTCTGCTGATGCTGTTCTGGGTTTCCTTCCCCACAGCACAGCCTGGAGAGGCACTACAGCAGCCTTGGTCAGTTTAAGAGAGTGGATGGTGATAGGACAAGGAGGAATGGTTTTAAAGTGAGACAGGGGAGGTTTAGGTTGGATATTAGGAGGAAGTTTTTCACCCAGAGGGTGGTGAGGCACTGGAACAGGTTGCCCAAGGAGGCTGTGGATGCCCATCCCTGCAGGCATTCAAGGCCAGGCTGGATGTGGCTCTGGGCAGCCTGGTCTGCTGGTTGGCAACCCTGCACACAGCAGGGGGTTGGAACCAGATGAGCACTGTGGTCCTGTGCAACCCAGGCCATTCTATGATTCTATGGTCCAAAATCCCCAGGGTATCACACCCAAAAAGAATAGGGGACAGGGAGACCCAGTTCAGGATAAAAATCCTCTATCTGGATGCCAAATGTTACTGCAGAAGGGAAAGGTGTCACCTACAAACAGCAAAACAAAACCTCAGAAGATGAGATTATTACAGTCAGGAGGATGCAGTGTTTGCTTCTTAATTTCTTAAGCAACACTCAGTAGCGCTTCCGACACATCTAATAATGAATGGAAACTATGAAGCCACCGCTGGCACAGAAATTGCTGGGACCTGGATGCAGCAATATGTTATTATGTTAAGTCACATGGGTGGTGACATTGCTGACAACCTCTGAGGATCAAGAAGCATTTATTGGCTCTGGCATCCATGCAATGAGCCAGCACTGCCTGGTGCCTCGCCGTACGTGACTTGTCAGCAGCAGAAGTTGTACTTAATGACGGTGGGAAAGCACAATTAATTGGCAGCCATCTGCCAGACCAGTGCTCTGCCTGGTGTGGTGCACCCACTACACGAGGAGGGAGAAGCCAGATCTGCCTGTCCAGATGGTGAACACAAAATGATTTGGGCACAGGTATTGGAAAACCCTTGATATCCTGGAAATGGGAAGAAAATGAGTGGCTAAGTCAAGTCCCTGGTGCTAAGTGCAAGTGCACGTTCTCTGCCTCTTTTGCTGTATAGAAATGGGTCTGGGCAACGCTGGGAGGAAATTTGTTGAAAGGAATGAATTAAAATGTTTTTTGAAGAACTTTCTTATGTGGCTGTGAATAACTCTGGATTTGTGTCTCTGTTTTTCCTATGCTTTGCTTCAGAAATCAAAACTACTCCTGGCTGCACTGCTAAGCATCAACAAAAGCTGATGGGGATTAACTAAAACAAGAAGAGAGCACTAAAATATCCCAGGAGATGTTCCCCATGGAGAGGCGAGGTGGAAATGGAGGAGGTGGAGAGCTGAGGTGGGTATAGCTCTGTGCTGGGAGCCCAGCAGAGCAAAGCTGCAGCCCCCTGGGGGATTTGGGGTCTGAGTGTTTCAATGTCCAGGCTTTTAAGAGTATGAAAAATAATCAGAGTTGTGGAAACAAGGAATTTCTGAGTGGGAATCGTGGTGAGCAGACAGCTCCAAACACTGCACTGACAGCAAGCAGAGAGGCTCTGAGAAGTGTTTCTGTGTGAGCTGGACTTTGGGAGCAAGGAAAGATCATTTTAATTTTAATCATGCAGCTGTTGTCTTTTATTATTATTATTATTATTATTATTGATTATGCTGTAATCTGCTTTTTTTCTTTTTACATCCTGATTGCTTGATAATAGGGAAAGAAAATGGATTCTCTTCACTGGAGGACGAGAAGATGGAGAGAGATTGCCTCGAAATTAAGAGGTGAAAGGATTTACATCAGGTCGGGAAACGTTGCTGGGAAATGCATTATTTCATTTCTTGTACGATTTCTTGAGGTTGTGAACGGTTCTATGGGGGAAAGTTTGGGGTTTCTCCCATCAGGTCTCTCCCCTCCCTTCACTTCCAGGACCTCAAAGATCTGAACTCACCCATAGGCTTCTCCAGGATAACGTTACCGGGTGTGGGGAAGGAAATGAAAGCAAAACAAGGCACAGGTGAGACACAGAAGCGCTCTCCCCTGAGTTTGTTTGCAAACAAAGCTCTCCTTGAAGTAACGGCGCTTTGTGGGAACCCCCGAGCCGCCTGGAGATGGGGGGCAGCTTTACCTGTTCTGCTCCTCCTGGTGAGATCCAGGTTCCGAATCCACCCTACAGACACGGAAATCCTTCTCCTCAGGTCCTGTTCCGTCAGCGATCTGAGAGGAAAGCCGCGATTTCTGGAGGGGGGGGGGGGGGGGAGAAGAGGTTATTGAGTGCGGGCAGCAAATCTGTTTACGGGATTTCCTTGAGCAGCAATAGCAAAATAGGTGATCTCGCACCGCAGCGGGACCCCTCCTCACTGTAAAGCGGAGTCCTCGCTTTGGGCTCGCTTTTCATCATCCGGATAATGGAGGTAAACCGAAGCAGCTGCCTTTGCGGAGGGGAAATCCGTTCCCTGCTCAGCCCTCGGGAGAGGAGGGGCTGTAATAGCTGTAATAGCAGCGGGGCGATGCGCTCTGCAGGCACCTCCCGGAGCCAAGGGGGGGGGGGGGTGGGGGTCGGAGGGAACTGAGGGGCTTCCAGGAGCTCAGGGGATCCCCAGAGCCGGAGGTGCCCCAAAGAAGAAAGGAAAACGATCGGTTTTTCCTCGGACGACTTGAAAACAGGTAACGTTGAAAGGTTACAGAGAAGGAGGGTGGAGGAAAGCTTCCCTTCCATTCGAGGGGAGCGGTGTAATTCGGGCAGCACAGGGAGCAAGGGGGAGGGAGGGGGAATGAAGGTTAGAAATGATTAATTAAAAAAATAAATTATTAATTAATGGTGGAATTATTTCTCCGCTTTGCAGTGTTATCTCCCAATTGCATTGTCAGTTTTTCTCATGGTTCGTTTCGTTTTTGTGTCGTTTGTTTGTTTGTTTTCTATACTATTTAACTAAAGAAGGGGGGAAAAAAGGAAACCTTCCTATCCGCTGCGTTAACAGAGAGACAAAATGCGTTCTTGTGGGTTGGATAATTTGCTTTCTTGGCTATGTCGGCAAAGGCAGCGAGCTGGGAGGATTGGAAATCCGGGTGGGAATGGGCTCACGGTTCTCCGGGTCCCATCGTTCTGCAGCGCTGAAAAAGTGAAATCCGATGGCAAGTTGATCGTGGTGATCCTTGGTCTTCGTATTTTGTGGCAGAATCCTCCGCCCTGGGTGTGATTTGTGCATTGAATCAGCCGAGGGGAAATTGTGAGGGATTTCTTCGCTTCTTGGGAAAAACGAAGGGAAGAGATTTGGGGGTAATTTCTGCTCGTGTTACAGACGGGAGCTGGGTCGGTTTTGCGCTGTTCTACCGCCTCTCGTGTGTATGGGAAGGGCGTGAAGAGCAGTGAATATCAAAATGAACGGAGAAATGCGCTCCTGTGCCGTTACTGACTCCAATTCAGTGACTTGTTTAGCAAAGACGTGGAGAAAGAAGCAATTAACTTTTGTTCTAACTGTTACTGCAGGGATCTTTCCAGCCGCGATGTCTCTAATCCCAAAACAATTATTTCCTAATTGATGGGAATTAACTTCTGCCGTCCGGACCCGGCTTTCCCCCTCGTGTGCCGACACCTGTGGGGCTCTGAATTGGGATCCTCCAAAAGGGAAAGGGGAAGGGGGTGGGAAGGGAGCCCCGGTCTTCTCCACTGAAATAGAAGCGAGGTGAATTTCGAATGAAGGATTCGAGTAATGCTGTTTCTAGAGTTAGGATTCTGCAATGCAGAACATCAGCATCCGACCGTGTGCAGCTCGTAAACCGACAATCCCTCCATTGTATTCATGCACGGAATTTAATGCAGTCTGGCACTTCCTGTAAGCAAACAATTCCCCGACCCATCGGCTGATAGTCGCCTTTTTATCTTCCCCCATTCTAGCAAATGCTGTTCGGGTGTTTAATTGATGCACAGCCTCGCATTCATTTCCCAACCCGAATAAACTCTATCTCAGCTGGACAGTCCCAGCAGTGCTTAAATCAAGCCGTGTGAAGCCGTGGATTTGGTCGCTAGGAGGGCTGGATGCTACCTGGATGTGAGTTTGGGCATTCGCTGAGCCCTCAAGCTGCTCAGGTCCCCAGAAACCTGGCGGAATTCAACCTCCTCTCCTCCCAAAGGCGGGGGTCGGGAATGAGGAACGCTGACCTTTGAAGCCCCCCCCCCCCCGGAGCACCGAGATCCCCGTCCTTCCCTATTGCTGTTCCCAGCTCGTGCTGAGAAACTCGCATTGGACTCAAAAGCTGAAAAGGGGGGGGAGGACGCGAGTGTCTCCCGGAAGGTTTGCTGTGATCTGTGCTCCATCCAGGGGACACGGAGCCCATCCAGCCCTGTTCGGGGGGGAGGGGTGGCTCCGGTCGGACGATCCATCATCGTGCTCAGGAAGGCAGAAAGAGCCCTTGTGAGCCGTCCAGCTGCTTTTTGGTCGTGCATAAATCAGATGAGAACAATAAATAATAATAATTAAAAAAATAACAAATACAAATCATCCCAAAAAGCACTGTCCCAAATTCCCACTGACTGTGAGCCGAGTGACATTTCCACAGCGGGGCTGCTCTGTGGATGTGCTCTGCTCAGATCCCCGATGTTTTGTCTGCTCTAAAGACTTGAATCCAAACATTTTGCCACGAATATCAGGAAATGTAATTCCCATTGCACTGGGCACTGCAGGGGCTGAGGGCCTCATCCTGCTGCTCTGCACAGCTCTGTGCTCAGCTTGGTCCTGGAGGTGCCACCGTTTCGCTGGGATTTATGCTCCATCTTATTGACCTCAGGAAAACTTTTCTGAATGCAAGGTATGAATCACATCCAGCACAGCAGAGTTTGTCATATCGATGGCATTGTCCAAAAGTTAAAGGTCTTCTGTTTGGAAAAATTTCTGAATTACCAGTGAGGCTGGAATAGATGATCACCCATTGTGTGCAGTGGAGAAGAAGCAGGAAGGGCTTCATCAGCTGCAGTGAGCCCTACTACTGTAGCCAGAGCCCTACTGCTACCTCACAGAGATCCTCAGCATCTGAACAGTCTCATCTGTAGGTTTATGGTGTGAGGTTCCCACCTGCAGGCTGCCCTCTGCCCAAGTTCCCTGGCAGCAGCATGGTGTGGGAGAGCTGCTCCTGGTCTTGCTGAGTTCCCACCTGGATTCACCTCCCTCAGGGGGATCCCAGTCCCAGGCACATTTGTGAGAATAGCCCTAAAATATTCCTGATTCCACTTAAAATCTGACTTATCCCCACCATCTGTGTGACCATGCCTTCTGCAGGCTGCCTGCAGGACCCGCAGCCAGGTCCAAGTGGGAAAGTTGAGAGGAATGGAACAGCTCTTAATGAATGAAACATCAGAAGTACAGCAAGCTGCACGCAGAGCGATTGCCCTTCTATCCCATAACAGCTGAAATGATTTGCTTTAGCTGAGCAGGAACACAGGAACACTGAATTAATCCCTGGAGTGTGCAGTGATGGATGCTCAAAAAGGGAAATGGGCTCAGGCAAAAGTGCTGCTCCAGTGGGGTGGGACTCAGGGCAGAGCAACTCACGCACACATATAGGGGTATGCAGAGGGGGGTGAGGAGAGAGGCACATTTTTGCCATATCTAACAAGAGCACTTGCATATTTAAACGAGGCTGTACACAGAGACAACACAGACGTGGACACCCAGCAGTATTTATGGGGAGGTTTCCAGGTTGAAGGTGTGCAAATGTCTCTGTTTGCAGTAGCAGATGAGCGTTTATATTTTCTCTCTTTGCTCCAGGACAAGAGGATTTGCTTCATATGCTGCACCCAGGCCACATTACCTTCAATTTCCTCAGGCTTCTGCTTTGCAGGTAAAGTCATACAGATCCAACCACAACTCTTCCTTTCCTGGAGGCAGCAGTGAGGACAGATTGAACCCCTTCTGGAGTTTCAGCCTTCCCCTGCCCAATAAGCAAGAGGTGGGCAGAGGGGGAGGCTTAAAGAGGGGCGTATTGCAAAGGAGCTGCAGCCTTTGGGGAACCTCCTAGAGTTTCAACACTATATTTTGGAGAAAGGGAAGGAGAACCCCAAAGTGGAGGTTTCAGGTTTGCCTGTCCAGGGTGCTCAGCCTTCCTGGTTCCTGGAAGGGAAACTGAAAGGTAAGGAAGAAGCCTCTGGCCAAACAAACTCGGGGAAGGGAGACCTGAAGTGCAACAAAATGCTTCAAGTTTGAGGTCGCTTCACATTGCACCCTAAAGAGGGGGGGGGTCAGAAATGTGCTGCAGTGATTGCAAGCACAGGGGCTCGGCCAGGAGCAATAGACAAGGATAAAAGGAGTGAAGAAAAGCCAGGCCGTGCTGTCTGTTCCCATGCCAGCTGATTTGTTCAAAGGATTCAAGAGCAACGTGCTATGAAGTACAGATTATGGCCCTCCAAGCACCAGGGAGAGAAATCTTCTCCCCTGTGTCCTCCTGAGCTTCTGGGGCTGCCCGTTGGGGGGTGGGGGGGGGGGGGGGGGGGGGATGGAGCGTCCATCAATGAAGGGAGAAAGAAAGGAGAGGTCAAAATATTTGCCTTTATTTGTTTGGGTTTTTTTTCTTCCCAGAAATATTGCCAAAATCAGACACCAAAGGGCTGGGCTCCCTTCCAGAGCCAGAACTCAATTTTTCAGCAATTGATTCTTTCCAAATGTTACGTCTTTAAGTAGTTCCAATTCTTTTTCCCCCTTCAAACTGCTTTGGGGTTTGTGTTGGTTTTGAGGTTGCTTTCCCCCCCTTCTCCCCCCTCTATTTTGTGAGGACGACCTCAATTTCAATTGCTTTTAAAAAAGAATTACAGACAGTTCAGATCTATTCCAAAGATTTTCGGATTCCAGATGGCATAAATATTAAATGGATCCCATCAAGAATATAATATCAGTATAGCTGCAAAGTGTATTTAATAATTTCAAACACAATCAGCGAGAGCAGAGAGGAGCTGGTAAATAAATCGATCTTTTCCTTTAAAATGACACCGTTCCTCTGGCTTTATTGTGATATAAAATATCACACCGAATTTCATGTGTAAAATTGTCAAAGAATAGAAATCTTAATATCGCTTTGAAAGCCACAGTTGCAATCGTTTCCACTGCAAATTGCGCTCGAAATGTTCCGACCGTGTTGCAAAGATAAACCGAAGGGAAAGGAGACCTCAAAAGATCGGTAATGCCTCCGATAAATCAGCCCACGTGCAAATGTATGGGAGAAACCGGGTGAAAAAGTCCCCTCCGACCTCTAAATAAGCGAACCCGAGTGGGAATTTGGGGGTGAAAAGAGGCAGAAAGCAGAACCTCAGCCGGCGCTGCTCCTGGAGCTGGCAGCAGGGCTGCGTCTGACCGAGAATTCCTTGGAAAAAGGCTAAAATCCCGTTTCCATCCAGCGGCGCTTCTTCCTTCCTTGGGCGCTGTGCTGTTGGATCTTCCTCGAACGAGAGATAAAGAAAAAGGCAAAAAAAAAAAAAATACGAATTATAATGAAAAAAGGCACAGAGCACCGGGCCAATCGCTCCTCTGCGTCCGCAGCTCCTCACCATCCCGGATCCTTTCGGGTTTTCTCATTTCGAGCTGCCCCGTTTCGACCCCCCCCGCATCTTCTGGATCCGACGGCGGCCCCGCATTGCCGGCCTCGGCGTTCAACTTGGCCTTGACCCCAACACGGAGCCCGGCCCGGAGCTGCGGCAAACGCGGAGCCGAGAGCAAAGCAGGGAGCGGAGCAAATGGGAGCTGGATGGGGAAGGGGGGGGGGGGGGGGACCGGGACACGAAGGCCCCCAACGGACCGCGGCCCCCAGTGTGCGAAAGGGGAAAAAAAAAAGGGGGGGGGCTCTGAAAAAGGAAAGGTGGAGGTTAAAAAGATGGGAGTTTGATTTTTCAATTTTCTTCCTTGATGTCTTTTTTTCCCCACCCCGATTTTTCAGATCTCCCTTTTCTTTCTTCTGTAGTTTCTTTCCATTTTTGTCTCTTCTTTTTTTTCCTCTCTTTTCCTTTCTCTCTTTTCCTTTCTCTCTTTTCCTTTTTTTCCTTTTCCCCCCTTTCCTGTCTTTCCCTTCTCTTTTTTCTTCTCCTTCCTTTCGCTTTTTCTCTTTTCATTCTTATTTATTTCTCATTTCTTCTTTTTTCTTATTTCCTTTTTACCATTTTCTTCTTCCCTTTTTCTTTTTCTTCTTTCTCTTTCTTCCTCTTTTTCCCTCTTTTTCTCTTTCTTCCAAAATAAAATAAAATAAAACAAACCCCACCGCGTCCACAAAGACCCCAAGATTTTCAGCAGCAGCGAACGACAAAAGCCAAGACCGAACCCGCAACTTCGCGCTCATTTTTACCCTTTTTTTGTAGGACGCAGCGGGGCAAAATCCCATAGAGACCCCACGGATCTCCTGAGCTGAAAGGAGCGGTGTCTGCAGAGGAGGGGGGGAAGACCTCCGAGGGCTTTTCCTCAGGAGTTGCCGTTGCCGACCCAGCTCTGTCCCTCTCCCCACCCTGCCCCAGCCCACCCAGCCACAGTCGCATCCACAGGTGGGGATGAAGCTTCAATCCGCCCCCCGGGGCCGCTTTGAGGAGCCGCTGCTTTCCCGACGTGATCATTGCTTCCCCCCCCCACCACCACCACCCCTTTCAGTTTGGGGTTTTGCGACTCAATGCTTTCTTTGGTGGCCGAAGCCGCGGCAGAAGGAGCGGCGGTGCTGATATTCGGTAACGAGAAAAAGAGGAATTCTCGATTTCTTGCGGATTTCTTAAGCTGATCTCTTTGCAAGAAGGAAAAAACGCTTTCCTTCTTGGCAGTGCATGAGCTGCTCTGCCCTTTGGGTGACAGTGCTGAAGGTTTCCCCCGGACGAAAACTTTTAGGGTAAAACGGAGAGGAACAGGAGGGAGAAAGGCAGCTCTGTGTTTGCACCACAGGTACAAGCAATTATAAAAGCGCATAGCCCGATCATTTCTGAACATTTACACACACGTGGGCCTCGGTGTATTAACTCCAAACTTCTCCACGTTGAAGCAACCCTCCATTTCCACACCCGCCTGTCCATACCCTTCTGTATGCCCACTCCTCTTGCACCCAAAGGCTCTCCCTACGATCCCTCTCCATTTCCAAACTTCCCCTTTGAGCTGCTGACTTGAACCCCCATCCCAAATCCCCATCAGCACTGTGTGAGAAGGCAAAGCTGAACCCAAAGAGACCCTTTTCTCCCCACCCTTTACAGTTATTTTTTTCTCTTTTCACTCCTTGCTTGTCACGATCATACCTTCCCTGCACCCTGTCTATAGGTTATATATAGGTTTAGGTACAAAGCTGTACCTATTACAGAGGTTAGGTAGAGGTTACACAGAACATAGGTTTTGTCTTTTTGGTTTACACTGTGGTGGGTGGCTGCAGGAATGTGCATGGGACACAAACTATGAGCAAGGCCAGGCTGAGGGCCTGAGAGGTTCCCCAGGTGTCCCCAATGGAGTTTTTCTGCCCTCAGACCTCTAAGGAAGATGTGGACACATCATTACGGGACGGTTTGAAGCTGAGCCCGTGTTTTTCCACCCGGAATTACTCCTCCGTGCTGCTCTCCGTTCTCCCTCCCCTTCTCCCTCCCTCGTCCCCCATCCCTCCCTCGATCCCTTCTCCCCCCCTCTTATTTTTTTGTATAATGCACAGGCTTGTACCCGCCTGTCACGTGCTGGGGAGGTTTCCTCCCTCCTCCTCCGACTGCAATAAAAGTATTTTCGCAATTTCTGCAGCCACGGTTTATTAGGGCTGGGCTGGAGAATTTTTTTTATTTTTTTTTCCTGTGGGTTTGTCTGTGTGGTGTGTGTGTGTGTTTTTTTTTTTCCCCCTCCTTCTCCGTCCTTTTTCCCCCACGCATTAACCAATGAGGCCGGCTCTACCCGTTGCGTCAGGGCAGCCCGGCGGGGCAAGGCAGCTCTCGGCAGCTCTCAGCCTTTTAAAAAGATCCGGGGACCCCCCCCCCTCGGGCAGTACCCGGGTGAAGTCGAGCAGCTTCTCTCCATGCCCCGGCCCCCGCGCCGCCCCGCATGCAGCCCCCTGGCCTCGAGGGGCTCCTGGCTGCCGGCGGCTTCGCAGGCGGTCAAGGCAGGATCCTGCCGCCCCCACCGGCCCTCGGTTGCCCTTCGCCTCCCCCCGGGATGAACCCCGGTTACCCGACTGAAGAAGCGGCCAAGCCGTGCCTTACGGCCCCCCCTGGCCCCGCCGCCCCGCCTGGTCCCACCGCCTCCGCTCCGTTGCCCTACGGGTACCTGGGTGGGGGTTATTATTCGTGCCGAGTCGCCCGCAGCGCTCTCAAAGCCGGCCCGACTCAGGGGCCGTTTCCCCCCGACAAGTACCTGGACCCCCCCCACGGGCAGCGAGGACTTCCAAAGCCGTCCCGCAGAGTTGGCTTTCTACCCCGGTTACGGTGCTCCATATCAGCCTGTGGCCGGATACCTGGACGTGTCGGTGGTGCCGGGGCTGGGCGGTCCAGGAGAGCCGAGGCACGAAGCGTTGCTGCCCGTGGATGGTTACCATCAGCCCTGGGCTCTGGGAGGCAGCTGGAGCGGTCAGATGTGCTGCCCTAAGGATCAAGGCCAGGCCGGCTACCTCCTGAAATCCGCTTTTGCAGGTAAAGTCCGTGGGCTGGAGACGCGGAGGGGCTGTGAGAGGGGTGGTTGGGAGAAAGGCTTAACGTAGTTTGCTCAAATAAGGCTTATAATAACCCACTGGAAAAAAATGGTGCTGTCGACCAAAAGCTCTTCACTGTGAGCAAGAGGGAGGCCAGGCTGCAAAAATAAGAACTAAGATGAACGATGTCCTTTGCAGCTCGGGCAGTGAGGCGATCGGTGACATAACCCGAAGGCAGCAGTGGGAATGGGGAAAGAGAACGTGTTATTGCTAGGCTGCCTCACGTTGGTGGTCGTTACCTGGACCCTCAAAATAATTACAAATAAATAAATAATAATAAAAAAAGATAAGTTTAGAGACGAAAAATAACGTATAAATATGTTCAGAGACGAAAAAAAACAATCTGTAAGTATGTTTAGAGACCAAAATTAAGAACAAGGTATAAATTTAGAGGAGAAGGACAATGTATAAGTAAGTTTAGAGGAGAAGGACAATGTACAGATAGGTTTAGAGGAGAAAGACTATGTGAATAAATGCAGAGAAGAAAAAATAAGGCTTAAATAAATGCAGAGGAGAGAAACAAGATTTGAATGCATGTAAAGAGGAAAAGCGTGTATGAATAAATGCAAATAGGAAAGATAACCTTTACATTTCGTTAGGGAATACACTGTAAGTAGATAGGAAGACTAGAGGGAAGGACTGGGGTAGTAGAGGGGAAGGTGCTGCTGCCGGATTTGGGGGTCCCGGGTGCGTTGTGCCCCCCCAGCCCGGCCCCGTTCAGCCCCATCTCTCCCAGACGCCGCCGCTCCGTTGCCCCCCGACGGCTGCGCCTTTCGCCGGGGCCGCAAGAAGAGAGTCCCGTACAGCAAGGGGCAGCTGAAGGAGCTGGAGAAGGAGTACGCCAGCAGCAAATTCATCACCCGAGACAAAAGGAGGAAGATCTCGGCAGCCACCAACCTTACGGAAAGACAGATCACCATCTGGTTCCAGAACAGGAGGGTGAAAGAGAAAAAAGTCGTCGCCAAAATCAAAAGCAGCAGCGGTGCACAGTGAGAACCACAGCCATCCCAAACCGCAGCCCCAAAAGGTCCCCGGCGCTCCGGCACGTTGAGCGGCACCGGGAGGGGACTGAAGCATCGTCCTCACGGGGCAATGAAGGGTATTCTGTTCCCGAGGGGCAAAACCCATCGGCAGATGAGGGAACCGCACGTCGGAAAGGGCAATGCTCCCATCCAGGACTACGTACAGTTTGCCTTTTCTGCCTTTACCACGTCGTGTTCGCTTCGTCTCCCTCCGTCGCTTTTGTTCGAACTGCATCAGCAGCGCGCTTTCTTTAAAAAAAAAAAAGCCTAATTGCATTAATTAACCCCGAACGCAACTCCTGTCTCGTCTGCGTACGGCGGGCCGGGTGGGGGGTGGGGGAGGGCGAACTGCACACGGATTTGTTCTGCAAGGCAAAAACCCGAGCTTAGAACCTAGAATCCAGGCAGGAGCATCCAAATGCTCTTCGAAGGAGGAAATCCATGCAGTCCAGGTGTGCTGTAGGGAAACGCACGCACGTTTCTTGCTTGAGCGGACCCGTATTCACAGCCGTTGCTGCAGGCACCCACCGCGTTGCTGTTATGTATCAGAGATGCACATAGGTGTGCAAACGCACACGGTTAGGATTGCGCCTTATTTTCCCTTTCCCAACCTACGATCTTTGTGTCTGCGTGTCGATATATATACCCAGATGTGTATTCGTATGCATGTACACATGCAGTATGGTACCGGCTGTGTGGATATAAATATATATGCACGTGTTTGTATGCATACATACAATACATGTATGCTCGTGGCTATCTTTTGATACGAGTAAATGCAATTTGTATAATTCCATACACGATTTCGTTTGTACTAATGTTGTACCCACCTCCTCCTAACAACGCTGATTTATAGTGATATGTTTCATAGCATGTGCTGAGATAAACCCCGCGTCATACAAAATGATACTGGTGAATAATAAGAAACGCTGTGATCCTTTACATCAGAATAAATAGGGTGTAAGTACTGGAACCCGCTCTCCTCTTCTCCTTTAGGTGTGTTTGACGGTGGAAGGGAAGGGCTCGGCGCATGAGCCCGCATTCACTGCGTGCCGTTTAGGGGCAGCAGCGCCGGGTTTAAAGCTCCTGTAAACCCCAAACAGCCTCGGAAGGGCGAATAAACTCCAGGACCGCTACCACGGCCACCAGCCGCGTTGGTTTGCCTTTTCTTTCTGCCTTTTCTTTTGTGAATGCAGTGCATCGAACGGCAGCTTGCTCCAACTCGTGAGCCTTGCAAGCAGCGATTTGCACTTCTTTTTTTTTCTTTTTTCTTTTTTAAAAGTCATTTTTAAAGTATTTCAGGCATGGGCTGCCCTCATTTTTCTGCTCGTTTTCCCGCACGTACTTCCGAGCTTCGGCGTGACGTCACTCCACCATGACGTCACGAGAGGGGAGAGCCGATGGCTTCGTGCTGAGCTTTGCGAGCGGTGACGCAGTGAGGCTGGAAGAGCTCAGTGAATCCCCTTGGGAGGACGTCGGGGCTGAGGGAAATCACAACAAACTGATATAAAAGGAGGAAAATAGGCAAGATAAGGGACTTTTCCAACACGAGTGATTCTATATGGGCGGTGGAAGGGCAGAAAAGCTCCTCCGCCTTCTGACAACTGCAGGGATCAGTTAAATTTTGCTTTTCCCCATCTGGATCCTGCTATGAATTGCTCTCCATACTGAACCATTTTGTTTGTTTGCTTGCTTGCTCGTGTTTTACAGTTTTTGGCTGGAGGGGTGGCTCAAAGCTTCCCATCTCTGCCTTACAGCTCCATCCCTTCTGTGCAGGAAAATGCCTGGAAATGTTTTGCTGCTTTCCTAAACGTGGTAGGGACTGAGAATCTCCAAATCTCTCAATTTCTCTCCAAATCCTTTATCCCTGTGTTAACCATTGAGTCCACCAGCCCTCATCTCTGTGCCTGCAGAGGCCATAGAGCAGAGGCAGCTTTGCCCGAGAGGAAGCAGTCACTTGGATGTTCCCCAAAGATCAGCCTATAATCCAATAAAATAATAAAATAATAAATAAAAAATCAATCTGACCGCGATCTTCAGCGTATCTGAAAGCAACTTCAAAAGAAACCAGGGCTGTTTATAGGTTTGGAAATGGATGCTCTCCTCTATGGCGCGTTAAGGGTTAATCCTTTTAGTGACATCTTCCTTTTTCCCATCCTTTCCCCCACATCTGGGCTCTTTCACCGATGTGGAGCGGGCGATAACCAGAGCCCCAACCCCCCCACCCCCCCTCCCCAGCCCGGTCAGGACTGCTTGACCCTCCCCCCCCAGTGGCGAGACTGGGGGATTCGTGCTCCCCCCCCCAAGCGCCTGTCCTCAGTTCCGGCCCCAAATCCGAGGTGGAAAATGCGGATGGGAAGGGGAGGAGGGAAGTCTCGGGTAGAGCTGTAAAACCTTTACACGGCGGCCTCAGCAAAAGGCGAGAAAGCCCCGACATCCTCGTAAAACGCCGGGAAGGAGCCGCTGCCGGGGGG
>NW_024962310.1:60148-175110 GCF_019238085.1 Lagopus leucura | reverse complement strand
AAAAAGATTGATTGTTTCTCTCTTCTTTTCGGGTTGTATGGATTTCGGCCACTTTAAAAGAAACGATCTTCCTGGGAAGTGACTTTTCGCTTTATTTATTTATTTGGTAAACTCTGGAAGTGGAGCCGTTTATTGGCAAGGGGAAACGGGGAGGGAGGGGAGAAATATAAGATGGGAAGGAAAGAAATGTGATTTCAGAGATATCCATGACCTTAAAAACACGTTTGGCCTTTAAGGAAAGTGCCAAGGATCCATTAAGTGTCGCTTTAGAAGCAGAAGGATTACACTGCTTCTTCACAAGTCGTTTCAGGAGCTAAATCGGGCCGGTCAGACTTCACTTGACTTGAAAGCTCACTTGATTTCCTAAGTGCCTCATAGCCGGGCTCAGACAGACCTTCTTGCTCATGCGAACTTCTAAAGCTCGGCGATGTATTTATGGCATTCAAATACCCCCAGGCAGCTCGCCTGCGGTTCGGACCGCTTTCTTCCCGGCTGCATGAGGGCATTTCGGGCTGGCAGAGCCGCTTTTCCCACGCCTGCAACCCCCCGGGGGGGTGCGAACTTTGTGGAGATGAGCAAATGGCAGAGGCAGAGATGGGCAGAGCTGGCAAGGCCAGGAAGCTCCACGCAGCACCAGGCAGTGCTGCCAGCACCGAGCAGCACCCAGCACTGCAGGTAGGAATGAGCAGCACCCAGCAATGCATGCAGCACCCAGCAATGCATGCAGCACCCAGCAATGCATGCAGCACCCAGCAGCACCCAGCACTGCAGGTAGGAATGAGCAGCACCCAGCAATGCATGCAGCACCCAGCAGCACCCAGCAGTGCAAACAGAACTGAGCAGCATTCAGCAGTGCAGGTAGAAATGAGAAGCAGCAGGCAGTGCATGCAGCACCCAGCAGCACCTAGCAATGCAGGCAGAACTGAGCTGCGCAAGCAGCACCATATAGTACCATGGAGCACCCAGTAGTGCAGGCAGCACCAAGCAACACCAAGCAGTGCAAGAAATATTAAACAGAACCACACAGCACCCAGAAGTGCGTGCAGAACTGAGCAGCACCCAGCAGCTCAGGCAGCATCAAGCAGCACCAAACAGCACCCAGCAACGCAGGCAGAACTGAGAAGCACCCAGCAGTGCAGGCAGCATCAAGCAGCACCAAAGAGCACCAAAGAGCACCCAGCAAACCCAGGCTGTGCCAAGCAGCACCCAGCAGCCCCAGCCAGCATTTCCCTGCCCATTGGTCCCACCGAACCACCCTGCATCTCTCTGCTTGCAAAGGAGCGATGGCAGGGATCCTTTCCTGGGGATCTTCTCTCTCGCCTTCTTCTTCTTCTTCTTTTTTTTTTTAATCAATTAAAGAAAATAATGCTTTCTGTTTGCCACCAGGCCCCGCCTGCCATTGGCCAGGGGTGGCCACGTGACCAGGAATTGGCTGCAATTTCGCCCCAGTCTCGAGTTTAATAGAGCAAGGTCCCCATACGCCTGTATTATCAGCAATATAACAATTATAAAAAGCCCGAGAACCATCATCATCACTGCCATAAAAACTGAGGCCCTTAGATTTCTTCCTCTCTTTCCCTCCTCCTTCCTCCCCCCCCTCCCGCTTTTTAAACCCTGGGCCCTGGAAAAGCCATGAATTTTGAATTTGAGAGGGAGATCGGGTTTATAAATAGCCAGCCTTCGCTCGCAGAGTGCCTGACGTCTCTTCCCGCTGTCCTGGAGACATTTCAAACTTCATCAATCAAGGACTCGACATTAATTCCTCCTCCTTTCGAGCAAACCGTCCTCAGCCTGAATCCTTGTTCCAGCAGCCAGGCAAGACCGAGGAGCCAAAAAAGAGCATCCCATGGCCTGCTCCAGCCTCAGCCTCCGGCACAGCCCGGCCCCTTGGCAGCGGAATTCCCTTGGATGAAGGAGAAGAAATCGTCCAAGAAAATCACCCAGGCTCCATCCTCATCTTCCTCTTCTTTCCCCCCATCATCTTCCTCGGTGCCGATCCCCGCCGCAGGATCTCCTGCAGGTTCGTATAATGAGGGGCTGAGGGGGTGTTGGCTGAAATCGGAGAGGATCCGAATTATAAACGATCCCCGTCCCACCAGCAGCCCTACCCCCCCCCCCCCCCCCCAGCAGACTTTGCCCCGCACCTCTCCCAAACTGTGTCACGCAATAAAATACACCGCAGCAATGCACACAGCCGGGGAAGGGGGGGGGGGGGGGGAGGGGGGGGTATGAGAAGGGGGGAAAGAGAGGGGGGGAATTTATACTGCCTCCTCCCCCCCTGCAAATAAAAGAGCAATTTGCTGCAACTTCTGCGAAAGCGAAGAGGGAGAGATTTCAGGGGAAGCCGGGCTTTTTATTAGCTACAGAGGGAGGATTTGGCAGCTGAGCCACGGCTCCATTTTCTTGACTTCCTCTGCCAGCCTCGAATTCTTTTACAACCTGCAGGGGGAATAAAAACAAATAAAAATCGAACGAAAGAAGAGTGGAGAGGGAAAAGAAAGACGGGTGGGTAATGCGGGGATGCTGCGGGCTAGATGAGGAGGCAGAAGGAGAGCGAACAGAACTCCCCGAGCATCCAAGGCAGTGGGAAGAGCCAGATCCCTATTGCAAAAATAAACGAATGGATAGATAGGAACACCCAACCCCCCCAGCCCTCGGATAAATGAATGTCTTCCCTCCGAAGCTCTGTTTGGATAAGGAGCTCGGCAGATCCGGCCAGGGATCCTCCTTCCCCGGGGACAAAATGTTTGAGGCTCAATTCGCTGCTTGGGTATTTTTGTAGCACCGCTCAGGTAAAAGTGTGTTCAGGCAGAAGGGCGGATATCAGAGCTCACTGATCAGATAACGCAGGAATAATGAAATCAAAGCTCCGCAGGGTCAGTCCTTATCTACTGGCTTTAAAATAATAAGAAAAAAAATTAAAAATTAAAAAAAAAGGCGGGGGGGGGGGGGGGGGGGGGAAGGAAAGGATCGAAAATCCCCGTATCTGAAAAGAAGGCAGGGAAGGAAGGTGTCTAAAGGGAGAGGCCAGGGAGCAAAATCCTTTCTCCTCCTTGGGACAAGGCTACAAAAAAGCGATTTCCAACCCTCATCCCCGTTGGAAGAGAGCAATTAAACGTTTACTTTCTTTCGTAGCGGCTCCCCAACCCCCCACCTCCTCCCGATGGGTACCGTGGGGGCACGCTGAGCTCTGCCCGTGGTGAGGGAGGGGGGGGCGGCTCCGTCCCTTCCATCCTCTCCCCGGCCCCGCTCCCTCCCCGCAATGTGAGGTTTTGTGTGTTTAAGACACGCAGGGGTTGGCAGACAGCAGCGGCTCTAGGCGGCTCCGGACAGCTTACACCAACACACAGCTCCTGGAGCTGGAGAAGGAATTCCACTTCAACAAATACCTCTGCAGGCCCCGTCGGGTAGAAATTGCTGCTTTGCTCGATCTGACCGAACGACAAGTTAAAGTATGGTTCCAGAACCGCAGGATGAAGCACAAGAGGCAAACACAATACAAAGATCCCCCCGACGGGGACATCGCTTACCCCGGGCTGGATGAGGGCAGCGAAGCCACGGATGAGGCCGAGGAAAGCCCTTTATTGGGGCCGTGCCCGGGGCCGTACCGGGGTGCGCAGCCCGAGCAGCCCCGCAGCCCTCGGGACACCGATCGGCCCGGACCCCCCCCCTCGGATCTCAGCTTTCCCGAGAGCCAGGGCTCGCCTTGGTTGCCGGAACTCAGCATCCTCTCGGCAGAATCTTGCTTGCAGCTCTCCCCCGCTCTTCAGGATTCTTTGGAGAGCCCCCTCCATTTCTCGGAGGAAGATCTGGACTTTTTTACCAGCGCACTTTGTACCATAGATCTGCAGCACTTCAATTTCCAATAGCGTCCCCGTTTGTCTCTCTCTCCTTTTTTTTTCTTTGTCCCTTTCTGCCCCACCCCGAGCCTCTTCAGCTCTTCAGACGGGAGGGGGTCACCCCAAAAACAAACCCAAATCATCCCCCTTTCAATCAGCAATCGGACATTTTAAAGCTCTTCACTTTGAGGGACCCGAATCGCAGCCGCACTATTTATTTTAGAAGGCTCGTACAAAAGAGCTTTTTTACATTTAAAATATAAATTAGGTGCTAAGTGATAGGCTTTTTCCTTATTTATTTTAAAGGAAGCACCCAGTAGTTTCCATGCGCATCAGAGATGACCGCCCTCGAGAGAAAACAATTGCGAACCCTTCAAGCGACTTTCTCAGGAATCAGAATGAGACTTTTCGATTTCTTAAGGAAATAATAACGAGAAGAACAGAGGAATTTTCGTTCCTCCTTTTTAAGTTTTAGATGTAGATTATTTATTCAAATCCTTTAATAGCAAATGGCAAATTATTTATTGTACATTATTTTCATAGAGGAAATAAATGCCTTTATAAAAGCGAGGGAAGCGCGTTGCTGAGTGTTTCGTTTGAAATGGTTTGTTGGCCTGGCCCGATCTCCTTCCCTGATCTGCAGCAATTTGACGTCTGTTGGTGTGCATCGAAAGAGGAAAGACAAAAGGGAATCGTAGCAGCCAACGATCCTTAAGGCTTCGCGAGTCGGAGCCCGCGTTTTCCTTCAGCGCCGTTCATAATAATAATAGTAATTATTATCATTATTATTATTATTGTGACGATTTGGGGAAAGGAATCGAAGAGGGGAGTTGGTTTCCAATGATTCCCGTTGGGTTTTTGTCAGTGCAGAGCGGTGCAGAGGCGGTGGGTGCGGGGCACAAAGGCAGCGAGCGCAGCCCCCGCACATTCCGTTCCCGCATCCCACGGCTCTCCCAGCTCTGCAGCAGCAAATGCCGACGAGAGGCGATTGTCGGCGTTATCAACGTCGTGGTCAGGCAAAAAGTTAAGAAGGAAACGCTGTAAAGGGTTTCGGATGGGTACAAAACATGGGTGACAGCATTTTGATCAACACAGAAATGCTATAGAGAAAAGAGATGGAAAGAGATGAGCCAGAAAGAGGCCTTTCTTTTTCTTTCCTCTTTTTCTTTTTCTTTTTTTTTTTTCCTTTCTTTCTTTCTTTTTTTTTTTTTTCCCCCCCCCCCCCCTCCCCCTTCCTTTCTTTTCCTTTCCTTTCTTTTTCTTTCATTTCTTTTTCTTTCCTTTCCTTTTTCCTCTCCTTTTCTCCACGAAAAACCAAACCCCATTGATGTTGCCCGGCCTGGTAAATCTGTTGTCTCCATGCACTACGATTTGTGTTTCTCTCTCCCGGTTCGCGGCTCTCTTTCTGAAAGCTTTCTCGCAACGTGCTATTTTAAACACAAAACTCATATATCAAGGAGGGAGGGCGAGGCAGAGGGGGTGGGGGAGGCTTATGAATGAAAAGGGGTCAGCGCAGGAATCAATCGCGGTGACACCCAAAATAAATCATATTACGTCTTTGCTAAGTCACCGGTGTTTCCTCGCACACGGCAGAAATTCGGCGGTGGTGTCGGAGCGATGGGAGAACAGAGAGGAAAATCAAGGGGGGGTGGAATGGAGAGGCGGCCCTGGGGCGGCCGGAGCGGAGCGGAGCAGCGGGGCTCGGCCGTTTGCTGTACCGATGGGCTCTGCTGGGGGCCGTACAGCATTGGGTCGGATGCTGTCACCCCCATCACCCCCCTTCCACCCCCCTTTAAGGGTGTGCGAAACTCGTGTGCTCCCCTCCGTGTTTTAATACGTAAGGAGCATCACAGCCAGGCTTGTTTCCAGCTTCGAGCGGTGAAAAGGAATAAAAAGAAAGAAAGAAAGAAAGGAAGGAAAAAAAAAAACAAAAACCCGCCCTCCACAGATGTTTGCGAAATTGCTGTTCGAAATGCTGGATGATCGCTTCCCGTCGAAACAAAGGGAGGTTTGGTTTTAAGGCCTCCTCTTCGCTCCTACCCGACATCGCTACCCTTCTTTCCCAACCGACCGAGCGGACGTTTCCACCCTGCTCACATCTCTCTCCGGGATGGAGTGTGTTTATACTGAAAATCGAAGTAGACCGCAATTAAAACATGCAAGCGAACGTTACTGAGCATCCTCCCCTAACAAAGAGCAGTGCCCGATGCCGTCCCAGCCCCCGCACCGCGATCCGAAGCCACGAGGAGGGGGAGGGGGTGCAGGGTTTGGGGGGGGGCTGGGAAGATCGCAACCCTACAGAAGGCTATTCATTATCTTTAAGTTTATTTAATATCTCCAGCTTCTGGAACATACTCAGCGGCAGCGTTGGCACTGCCAGACGTTGTCTATCAAAGCGCCATTTGTTCCAGCGCTTTACATATTTCCCCTCTCTCCTCCCCCGCCCCCCACGGCCTTGAATACAGGCTTGTTGAGGGGAGGAAAGGGCCGACCATCAGATGGTCCCTCGGCCCCTCCGAGAGCCCCGCTCAGCCCCCGCTCCGGCCCCAGGGCAGGAGCCGCTTCGCCGTGCTTTATTTTGCCTCGTGTGTTTGCGCATCTCACGAAACCTCCCAAGAGAAGGGAGCTCCTGGTTCGACTTAAACACACATACACGCACGCACGCACACATCTCTCACTTGGCGAATCAATTTTGCAGCGGATTTCCACGAGAGCAGCCGCCCTTCCCGTGTGGAAGGGAGGAGGGGAAGCGAGAGGAGAAGGGGAGGGGACAGCAGGGCCAACATCTTCCCCTCCAGGATGCCCTTTAGGGACTGCGAGGAGACGGCCTTCCCCGTAACGTCCACGCAGGGTGGGATGGAGTGGGGCGTGGGGGAAGGGGGGGGGGGGGGGGGTTCCACGAACCCACCGAACAAACCCTGACACCTTATCAATACAAATCTCTAACGAGGGGCCTTCTGCAGATCGTAATGACTTCTCGAAGTTGCTGCAGGTCTGGAAAGCGTGCCAGTCACAGCCACAGATCAATTCTACACCCACGGAAAGTGACTTAATAAATGGAACCTCGCCAGTTATTATCCTTGCTAACAGCAGGGCCCTTCTTATTTGTCCTAATTAGCAAGACTGAAATGTCGGAGGAAAGAAGGGGAATATTCAATAAAATCTAAATTATTGAATGACTGTAAGATTTCGCCATTAGTTCAGCCATTCTTTACCTTCTTCAAAATGTCAAACAAATGGGGAATGCATATTTGCAACCCTGCCCTTCTGTTCCGTGCAACTGGAGGGCATACATTAAGCATATTAAGCGTATTCAGCTCTTGATCGTTGTCAAAACACTGCAATTGCCTCGCGATTATTAAGCTCGAAATATGCAAATGAGATGTGCTCGCACGTGTTGTAGGGATGCTAAAAGTAATATTTATCTTGCGCTGGGCTAGTCTGGGGATGTGTTTGCTAAAGAGCTACTTGAGGCCCTGAAGATGCTGAACTGAGCCATTAGAGCCATGGGAAGGCTGAAGGTGGAAAAGCTTCTGTGCAGGAAAGAGTGGCAAGGAGCAGAAACTCCAAGAGTTAACTTCTGTGTGGGAATCACTCCCTCCTGAGTTGCTGATGACAGATTCCTCTTTCCTGGGTATATCCCCACAGTGGCTGTTTTTTTTTTCCACCTGAGCAATAACAGACTTTTCCAGCATCCTCCTACTGACTGGACAAAGCTTTAGAGCATCCCCAGTGCTCCATGCCTACCGATGAAAGGATGTGAGAGAGAGGAATTTCTCATCGTCTTGGCAATCTCGCATCCATCACAGCTTTACCTGCTATTTCCCTCCCCCTCTCTATGTACCACGACAGAGAAAGTGAACGTCGGATCCAGAGAAAACTGCTTTAGGAAACGCTGTGGTCAATCCAGGTCTCAAGGCTAGGGGAGCGTTGTTTAAAATGATGCTGGATGATATTAATAATGCTGCCCGACAAATACTGCAGTGTTGGTGAAGATGTGAATAAAATCAGGTCAGTTTTTAAAGGAAGGGTTCAGGAGGAGATGCTCCACGTCGAGATTCTGCAGTGCTGAGAAATCGCACAGATTTAAGTGGAACTTAAAGGGTTCGGCAGCCAGCACGGTTCTACGTAGGGACAGCGGGTACAGCCCTCTTCTCTTCGCTGTCACCGTGCTTGAAGGCTAAAATGAAGCTCATTAGCCGGGCGGATGCATTTAAACACGCGCACCTCTGCCCCGGGGCCCAGATAGGCACGGCCGATGCGATTCCCAAGACCGGTTCCCTAAGCCCAAAGAGGAGGAATTTGATCTTTTGGAGTAGGTAGAGGTGGGATTCGATGGGGTTGTGCCACACTCGGAAGGAGAAATACAGAAATAGGCGTTTCAGGAGAACGAGAACACAAAACAACACCCCCCTACCATCTCCCTCCCCCCCAGGCTACGTGTGCTCCTGTCCCGGTGCTGCTCTCTCCTGGGCGAGGCAGATAAGAACTGTTCTCTTATCTTAATTGTCCCACGTTCATCCTTCTGCTCAGAGATAGCCCCGTGCTTGTAGTTCATCCCAATGATTCCTCCAGCGTTTCTTCGATCTCCCAAACTTTGAAGCCAGTTTTCCTTTGTTGGCGTTTTCCCCCCTCCCCCCCTCCGTTTTTAGATTGCAATCTATGCATCATTTGGACGATGTGGGTCTTTTTTTTTTGGCGATAACGAAGTCAGGGACGAACACACACTTATAAATCACAAGGCCAGGAGCCACCAGGGGCATTTCTTATGCAAGACACAAACTATCTCCGCAAAGAACTGTATTTATATTGAACTCGAAAGCAAAGCATCTGAAGACTCTGAAACACTGTGGAGCCTTTTGAAGCTCTTAACTTGTATTGCCTGCACAGAACTTCCCCCAGCTCGCACACACAGTCTGTATCACAAGGAAAAAAAGAAGACATAGGCGCCTTCAGGAGGTCCTTATCCTTCGTGTCAAGCTCAAAGCAAGCCAAGTATTTCATAAGAAAGAGCGAAAGCCCCCCCAGAGCGCTGCAGCCTCGAGCTCCGTGGGTTCATTCCATGCCGCTAAAAGGCAGCACTCACAAGAAAAGCTTCCCTTTAAGATGAAGTCTTCATTTTATCGGAACAAAAAGGCGTAGTTTTCTCCATGAGGTCGGAACCCACATCCTTGCTAGCAGTGAGAGCCGGCTGTCCTCACACCTGGGGCAGGAAGCTGTCCTGGGATGCGCAAACCAACACCCCGTGCATGAGAAGTCCTCTGCCACCATCCGGGGAAAAAACCGCACTGTTCTGCTGCTGATTGCTCTCATTCCTTTTCTGCTTCTCAAATAAAGGCCGGGGTTTGCAGCAAAAGCTCCTGAAGGCCTTCAGTCCCGCACAGAATTGCGGGCTGTGGGCTGAGGACGTCTGCAAGGCACCTGCATGGAGCCAAGCGGCTGCCAAAGAAGGGATTTCCTCGTTCTCCCATCAATCAGTCGAACACTATTCTGGACAAGACGGTTTCTTTTCCCAGGAATCAACGAGCTGAATCCTTCCCACTTGCCCTCTGTCCTCATCCAGCTCGAGAAGTTCTGTTTCAATCCTTCTGATTGAAAGACAGCAGCACCACCCGGATGGTGCCTTTCTCTCTTCCTCCTCACGAGTGAAAACGAAGCAGTAATGAACGGCTAATTAATTCATTTCGGGGGATAGGAGGCAGAGCTCTGGCAATCTGAGAATTTCCACTTGGATGTTTTGACCACCTCCCCTCTCTCAGCTCTCAATAAAGGGCGTTTTAATGGAACAAATGACGGCATTAAGTTCACCAAGCGATGGATTGCTGCCGATAATCGGGTATTTCTTTCACCTGCGCTTTATGAAGGGATGGTGCTGAGAGCCAAACGGTCTCGCACCTTCTTTACAAGGGGAACTAAACCCGCTAATAATAACGACGGTGATTTGCTGTCAGTCCCAGGGCTGAAGGGCTAAGAGGAAAACTTGGACAAGTGATTCCCGGTGCATTTGTGCGTTCACAGCATCCGCAGGCCGTGCGTTTTGGGGAAGCCCGGGTTACTTTAGGGGAGCAGAGCCCCTGTAGGGCTGTGCCAGGATCCGGAGTGGCTCTCGGGAGTCCGAGGACCACATTTCACCCCTATTCGGCTCGGATGGTTTGCTGTATTTCATGGCTATGATTTCGATCCCATCCCATGGGATTGTCCCATCCTCAGAAGGAACTGCTTCAGGACTGAACTCCGGCTTAGTTTTCGTTGAGAGGATTCTTATAGCACAACTTTTTCCTCCATAAGGCCACAGCAGTGAGCTCTCTTGGAGCTCATCTTGAAGCTCCAGAGGACGGCTGTATTGTGATAACATCGAGCATCTCCCTGTACTGTATCAGCAGAGTGAGACCGTGATGCAAAGTGATCAAACAATACGAAACAATGGCTTTCAAGGATGAAATAAACACCTATCCTTCCCCTTTTTTTTTTTCATTTCACAGCCATAAATCATCGTTGTGAGCATCGTTTAAATAGAATGCATTCAATTTAAGCGCGAGCACAGGATAATATAGAAAGCACCCCTGGAATCAAACTGGAAACCGAATTCTCTTACAAAGGAAATTACATCATAGTTGCTTTGAATCTTCACGATCACCTTCTGCACTTCCTCTTGTTTTACGAAAGAAAAATGTATCCAGTTGGAGAGAACGTTTGTAACTTCAACTATTTTCTTCCTGAATGGCTCAGCATCAGCAAAGTCTGCAGAATACATGAATAAACAGAAGCACAGCGGTGGAAATAGTTTCTTCTTCTTCTTTTTATTGGAGGACGAGAGATGCAGTTGGGCAAAGCTCACTTTTTCTCTCGGGGACGTTTGAAGATGGGAGGAGGGCTGATGCAGTTGCAGTTGCTTAACAAATGCCATCCCAACGGGTTGCATCAGCCACACCAAAGCTCTGCATTAAAGAACGTGTTTTATGCCTTTCAAAGTGAACTTTTGGCCCGATTTAAGGAGGGAGGGTGAAAAAAAGAAGAAAAAAAAAAAAGGGCCTTCCTGGCTCTTCTTAGAGGCTGAATAACCAGTAAATATCCTGACAAGTAACAAATGACTGTGGGCGTCAGATTGTTGGGTGCTCTTGTCTTCCCTCTGCTAACAAGTAAATAAATGTTGCCTACCTATGTTTCCATTCTCTGAACAGTGGAGTGGCCGGCCTGAAGTCAATGCCTTTCCACCTACTCATCAGATGGGCTCTGCTAAAGGAAAGCTTCAGGCTCACAACAGACCCAGGGAAAAGGTCAAAGCAGATTCGATGGAGGAAAGCAGAGCTTGAGGTTGCAGCCCATGAACCTATCGGTTACAGCCCTTAAAAACATCTCGTGTGCTCAGAAGTGGATGCGGGCAGGTCGGTACATGGGAGAAAGGATGGACAGGAAGAATTGTGGGGTTAGTAAAGAGATACACGTGATTTTTAGTTCCTCTGCTCCGATTGCTAAGCCGGGCATGGTGCTCCTCCAACAAAAGACATTCTGTCTTCCTAACTTTATTTCATCGCCTCATTAGAATACAGATTTAATTACGTTGCTTTTAACCCACACTGGCCCTACAGACAAAGGCGGGATGACGAAATTAAAGCACGTAGAGCGAATTTGTCATAGGAACTTTAAGCCCAGAAAGTTCCAAATAAGTTCAAGCCACTTTTCAAGGGAAAGTTTCGCAGTGAAGAAAAGAGCATCCTTTTATCATCGGGGTTGTGGAGGGAGGAAGCAGTCAGACCTCCCTACCTCTTTTTTTTCCCTTGTCTTCCTTTCAGGTGAAACTAAGATCTTTTTTAAGTTGAGGAAGGGGAAATTCTGGTGAAACTGGCTAGCAGCATCGCTCGGGAGCCTTTTTAGCACTTAAAACAGTCGTAGATCATTCTAATTCTTCCCCCCCGATCCCCTTTTCCCCATCATCTCCCCGCACCCCACCTCCCTCCTCTCTTTTAAAGTCTTTGAGGAAAGATTTTGACGTATTCGTGTTGTTATCAGATGGATGGGCAGGGTTTGATTGAAACCCCTTTGTCATGTAAATGTCATCTCCTTGATGGATGAGCTCAGAGATGTGACAAACTTCAGGAGCCCCTCGCTCATTGGGTTGGGGGCGGACCACGTGGCCCCCCGCCCCCACCCCGGCCCCGCCGAAGGCTCCGGGGTTCGAGGGCCAGCGATGCATGGAAGGAAGTTTTACAGCTTTGACATACTATCTAAAGGTTGTAGGGCAGGCGGAATCCCCCCCAAAACAGGCTGACCCTCCTCCATCAGTGGCAGATGGACAATACTAGGATGAACTCCTTCTTAGAGTATGCAATTTGTAACCGTGGGACGGGCGCCTACCACCATTTAGAGCAAAGCTCCCCTTCCTTCCCCTCTTGCTCAGGTAGCCCCTCCAGTGACACTTTTCATGGAGAAGGGCGCTTCGGTGCTGGGGGCAGCGCGGGTTCGGCCGCTCACCTCCCCCCGCAGAGCCCCGGCTTTTTCCCCTCCGCCTCCGGGCGCTCCGTGCCCTTCGCTGCCGCTGCCCCGAGCTCCGGCTACCCAGCCCAAAACTGCAGCCCCGGCTACGGGCACCACCAGCTTTACCTCGGCCAGCAGGACGCGGACGGCTTGTACTTCCAGGCTGCCGGTTACTCCTCGAGCACCGGACCCCACCTCGGCTCCTTGCCAGAGGCTTATTGCGGGGCCGTAGGGCAGTACCAGCAGCAACAGCACATTTACGGGCAGGAGCAACCCGGTTACTTGGCCGGGGTTTACGGCAACCTCTCGTCTTCCCTAAATGAGGACAAAGACCCCGCGTGCCCCTCCGAGCCGTGCCCCAATGCCAGCGCTGCGCGGACCTTCGATTGGATGAAAGTGAAGAGGAACCCCCCCAAGACAGGTGAGTTTGGGGAGCGCAAGGCTCGGCGGGGGGGTTCCCATCCGGGCTAAGAAGAAGTACGAGGGGAGTGGGGGGAGGGCAGGACGTTCTGCAGCTACGAAATGTTGTCCTCCCCGGGGTTTCTGCTCGAGGTCACTGGGCTCCTTTGCCCGAGGAAAACGCATTTTTATTCTTATTCTCAAGCTCTATAGAAAAAACAGCTCGCGATTTTTCAGGCACACCTGGCAGAGGGTTCATGAGCTCACTTGCCCTCAGGCCCAATGCAGTTTAAGTCCAGCTCGGAATAGGAAACACTCCCAGTTTCCTGCTTCCTCCACAAAGGTGGCTTCCACCTCCCTCACTGTTCAACATCCTTGTCTAAAACCTTCCTTAAATCCGGAACTTCCCTCCTCTCCCCCACCATCACCCCCCCTCCCCTTCCACTCCTTCCCACGCACGTTCAAGTTTCATGGCACTGTGCAAGGAGCTGGGATGACCGTTTGCAAGAGAAAGGAGCAGCTCTGCAAATCCCAGCAGCATTTCCCTCCGGGTTACATCCCTGGAAAACCAGGGATGGGTCAGAAACTGCAAGAGGTGGGGACCGAACACATAGCACAGGGGATGCCCCTTCAATCAAGCAGCTCCTGGACCCCCAGGCCCATATTGGTTTCTCCTTCTGTTGATTCTACCCTGTTGTTTTTTGTTCCTTACAGCCAAAGTGTCGGAATATGGGCTGCTGGGCCAACCCAACACCATTCGCACCAACTTCACCACCAAACAGCTGACGGAGCTGGAGAAAGAATTTCACTTTAACAAGTACCTCACCAGGGCCCGGAGGGTGGAGATTGCCGCTACGTTGGAGCTCAACGAAACCCAAGTCAAAATCTGGTTCCAGAACAGGCGGATGAAACAGAAGAAGAGGGAAAAGGAAGGTCTCGCCCCTCCTGCTGCCTCCAGGTCTGCGAAGGAAGCGAGCGAAGCCTCGGATCAATCCAACTGCACCTCACCTGAGGCCTCCCCCAGCTCCGTGTCCTCCTGAGGACCGGCGCAACGACCGAATCGGGGCTGCCTTCGAGGGCCGCTGCTCCCCGCTGCTCCCCGCAGCCCCACCCGCACAGCCCCGGCCGCACACTCTTCCCTCCGAGCCGCCCCTTCGGCTCCGGCCGCATCCACCCGTGCGGTGCCCATTCCCCGTTTGCCTTCCTTTCTTAATTTATAGACCCTCCGTTAAACGTTGGACTCCAAAGGAGCTGCCGTGACCTCGTTTTATCCTTAGCAATAGGCGTTTGTCTCAGGGACGTTTCTCCCTTCTCCCCTTCCCAATAGGAACTGCACTTTCAACTACAGAAACTTGAAAACGAATTTTAGTTCTCTCCCGCTTTAAAGATGTGCACAACGACTTTTGTTCCCACGCATCCCGAGTTTTCTGTATTATTCCTCCCCGCGAGATGGTTAAAAAAAAAAAGTTTGGGGTGCTTTCTTTTCGTTTCCCTTTTATATTTACTCTGTGTATCTCGGAAAGAGCCCAAGACGCTGAAGGTCTCCGGGAAGACCCGAAAAAGAAAAGAAACAAAGCAAAAAATGCAACTCCTCTGCTGCCATTTTGCACTATCGCCGCTTTATACAGGGTTTCCTACACGCTCTCCTCCTGTATTACTGTTCCTGGGGGTGAGAGCGTTGTGCTATCAGATAAAACGAGATAAGGGGAAGGCTGAGCCCGGGGTGCTTTGGGCGACGGTCATTGCCGCACCGAGTGTGAACGCGCACGGGACGGAGGCCGGGGGGGTCCGCACTGCGCTCCCCCGGCCGCGATGCACTGACTGCTATTTATTGTACGTCTCGATAACCTCATGTCCTGGAGTGAAGCTGCACGGCTCCTTGTATCCCCACCCCCCTTAGGCTTATCGGAGTCCGATAAAAACATTATTAACCACGGCCAGTTGTTACCCTTTGCCACCAGAAGCTTTAGCGCAGGGCGAAGTGAAAACCAAGGAGAGTTTCGTTAAAGATTGTTATAAAGAGATAAAAGGTCATCCTGAAAAGCCTGCGGTTTCTTAATAGGAATCTTTTTTTTTTTTCCCCTCCACTCCCTTTCCCTGTTTTTCGAAATGAAACTACCTCAGTTTAATAAAGTTTACTTTTTCCACACTCGAGTCCTCTCGGCTCTAAGCGGAATGGAGATTTCCCCCACCCAGGGAAATGCACGGGGAGCGCAGCCGGGCTCGGAGGGAGGAGGAGGAAGGAAAAGGTCTCCGGTTGCTGCCAAAGCTTCCAAGCCAAGTGCTCCATCTTGCTTCCTGGGGGGACTCTATGGCCCCCACCCCCGTTATGGCACCCGCAGCTGCGCGATCGGAACCGGGCAGAAACGCGTTGCTCCCTACCGGGAGTTATTTGACGACATAAAGTGTAAAAAAGGGCCTGATGAGAACAGAAAATTATCATCATCCTCATTATCAGCATCCTGGCAAGGAAGCACATCTGCATTACTAAAGCAGCGACATTAACTGGAACGAAACTGGGGGTCGGGGGGTGGGGAAGAGGCGATTTTCTCAATTATACAAAACAATTCCTTAAAGCTTGACCCAACCCCGAAGAGAAACGAAGTGTCACTTCAGTTTTATGTCCTCGGCTTCCAAAGGCGGTCCCCGAAAGCAAAAGGGGTGTTTTGCAAAGCACAGGCACACACGGGAGCGGGCGGAGGGCCCGAACCTCCCTATGCCGGGTGCGGAGGGAGGGGGCCGAGGTCCGGATATAGCTCTGACCTTTTTACCTCGAAACGCCTCTGGGATTTCTAAACAAGTAAACAGAGGGGCTGCCAGAAGAAACTATTGTTCTGGCTTCGTCAAATTTGCAAACCTTTTTGGTGAGGGCAGGAATGAACCCAGTACCTGCTGCATCTGCAGCCCTGCCTGACCAAGTCCGGAGGCGACGAGCGTCACTCTACCCTGGCAGCACAATCCTGCCTCGGGTAATTCACCTCTCTGGCTCGGAAGAAAAGATGTGGAGTGTCCAATTAGCTCAGAGATAAGAGGAGGGGAAAAAAAAAAAAAAGAAAAAAAAAAAAGAGGAAAAGGTGAAAAGGGGGTTTGGTTGCACTACAGCGGTTTGCAAAACAACCGGAGTGAGATCCAAAAGTAAAAACGCAGCCACGCTCGTTTCGTAACGTGTTGGCCACGAGTTCAGCTTGCTTTAACCTTTTCGTTGAACCGATGCGATTGAATTTGTGTGATTTAAAGTTTCTCGTGATTGCGCTCATGGGTTTCCACTGGGATGTTTTTGTCCCCTGTTGTCTCTTCACCTCCGGGCTGGGAAGGGGCCGGAGCTCCCCCTCCCCCCAGGTGAGCACGAATCGGTGCACAGCGAAGGGTCGGGGAAGAGCGAAAAGTTCGGGCCGAGAGGAGATGCCCAAAGTGCCGAAGTCGGGCACAACAAAGGCACCCGGCTCCCATTTGAAACTCAAAGGGAATCTCCGGAAGGATCCGCAAAAAACGGTGCCGCTGCTCCTTACATATGTAACCCCCTCCGGGCTTTCCCTTCACCCCATTCCCTTTGCTTCCCTCGTTGCCAAGCCGGGTTCCTTTCACAGCGATCATCTCACGCAACTCAGATCTCTTTCCCCCCAACTCTCCCTCCGAGTTTCTCACGCTCTCTTTTGTCTCCAAAGCTCGAAACTCACTGCTGGGAATTAGGAGCCGCCTGGAAAGGCCAATTCGGGACAGCTTTGGTCAGGATCTGCGTTAACAGCCGCTTTGGGGAGCAGAGAGGGACTCGCGTGTCCGCCCCATGCTCCGAGAAAGGGGTAAAAGGAAGCAGAATGGTGATGTCCACACGTATGGGTAACCCTACGCGGGTGTCTTGATGGGACACGAGCTCCTTTTCTCATTATAGTCCATGGATGTGAGCTACAAAGGCAGAGGTACCCTCGAACATCCCCTGCTCTGCGTGCGGAGTTCCCAGTCGATATTCAGCCCTGTCACCGCAGCTTGATTTTATGGCAAATCTGAGTTCTGCGCATATAACTGATACACAACGACGTGGCTGTTCCCATATCTCCACGTGTGTCTCTCCGTGGGTCCGTGGCAGGGAAATTAGCCAAATCCCCCTACGCGCTTCCAAACAAAGCCGCGTCTTAATGGAGATTAATGCCTTTAATATCCCGAAGGAAAGGGAAAACCCCAGTTAAAGCGGAGTAACCTTGTAAATTATTAACGGCAGACTCTGTGTTGGAGCTGTTGTCCCCCTGCGGGAGGAGGGGACAGAGAAGGGACGCGGATTGCCCCTCTCTGCTCCCAGACCCGAGGGGCAAAGCCGATGACCGCGGCGGAAACCCCGGGGCCATCTGTTCCTTTACCCCTTGGTGTGAAATGTTTCTCTTAAAGCATTTGTTCTCACAACGCGAGGCCTTTTTGATCTCAAAAGAGGACATTCTATTAAAAAAATAATAATAACAATAATACCCCGAAGACTTCTTTACTTTCAACTCCGTTTTGCTGGCTGCTATTAATTCTGTTTCCAAAGCCTTTTCGCACTTAAGGTGTGAAGCTTTCCCGGGGGTCTGTCCGGGAACAAACCTTCCCTCGGTGGGTTCTGGCTGGGCTGGGCAATTGCCGAGCCCTAAAAGCCTTTTATGCCTTGAAGTGAGGGAAAACAGGGCTCGAAGTCTTCCGGATTTTTGAGAACTTGTTTCGAGCGTAAGAACAAGTCCGGGAGCCTCCCCCACCTTGGATCTCAACAAAACCAGAGTGGGACTTCTGCAAGCAGCACTGGGGCAGCGAAGTATCCACACACTTGCTTGCACCCTAACATTGCCGAAGGTAAAGCAAAAGGGATTTTCACGCGTGTTTTCTCAATGCTTGTGAGGCGAGCACGTTTTTAGGCGTCGCTGCCACGTACGGAGGATCGGGCAGAAGAGCTGCGGGGAGCGATGGGTGAGTGCAGCTCCTGCAGCCCCCACCGGGATGACCCCCACCACGCAGCCCTGCAGCACCCGAGGAGATGAGCACATGCCTGTTTCTCCGGGTTATACACGTTTACAGACGGCCGAATTCGTTTGTATTTATACCCAACGGACAGCGTATTTGGTTTGGAGGTTGAGGCTGCACAGGTCACCTGGGTTGAAGTCGGGGCAGCTCCGTCCTGTTATTTCGTGTCGGATATCAGCTATAAACCCACCTCCCACCCCTCCCTGCTCATTACACTGAAAGGAACACTCGACGGCGCGATCCCCTTCCTTCTTTCATTCCCCTTTGCCCCCCCCCCCCCCCCCCCCCGGCTATTCTCTTCCACCAACACAGGCATTTCAGCGCCGAGCAGCCCCAGGGTTGCTCTTAGGCAGGTGAAATGAGGTCTGGGGCAAAGGGTTGGGGTGGAAGGAACAATCGCAGAAGCGAGTGTACAAAATGTTTCCTCGCTCTTCAGAGGGCTCACCTATCCTTTCAGTTTACACTGGTCTGACAGCTCCATTTCAATCCCAGCCTTCACACGGATTTGTTCAATATTTACTCAGGCTGATGGGTTTGCTCAGAACTTGCCTCTGTCAGCCTTGCTCTGTCGGGTTCCCTTCCCCTCGGGCTCAGGTTCACACAAAGTTCAACCTGAAATGAATTCACCCAAAGATGGGCCCAGCTTGGCCCGAGGACCAGAGATGGGGTCAAGCCTCGGTCTCTGTGTCCCAGCCAGCCCTCATGAAGGCAACACTCAGCACTCCCGACCAGGAGGCTGCTTTGAAAAATTATTTGGGGTTAAAAAAGAAAAAGCGTCGGGCCACGGAGGACACACCAAGAAAAGCAGGAGCTGCTTTTCAGTGCAAGGAGCACAGGTCAACCCTTCAGGGAGGGTGCAGAGTTCATGGACGTTTACTCTGCCCAGGGGGCTGTGTGACAGGGAAGGTAGAACCGCAGCAATAACTGCAACAGGGAGGGAAAACGAGGTGTGTGTCTGTATGGATATGAATATGTAGGGTGTGTATGTACGTATATGCACTCTATATGTTACAAATTAACGTATTGTTTGCATTTAAATCATATATATTATGTAAAGTCGTATGTATGTATGGGTAAGTAAACCCAGTGGCAAGGGATTGAACACTAAAATGAATGAGATTAAAGCTGATTCGTTTCTGTCCGAAGCCATGGGAAGGCAATTGGTTTTAGGTAACAAGCTGAAAGCTGCCTCAGCAACAACAAAAAGTACTTTTTGGGAAGTCTTTCTTCACAAAAGCGAATCGAAATCTGATGCAAAATAGGAAGGAAATGGAGAATATCTACAGAACGGTGACTCTACATCGGACAGAACCAGAAGGTAAATCCAGTGTGGCTACAAAGGAAATAACGACTCAATGGACACCAAGAGCAGCTCAGGGCCGACCCGGTGATGTGACCGAGGGAACAGTGGGTGCCCAAAAAGGGTCTCCCCGCTTTTATCGCACACCCGGACAGGGGCAGCAGCTCTGAGATGTCCCTCCAGATGGCCGCTGTTCCCTCGGTCGCAGATTCTGTCTTAACGGGAACGTGAGAGAGGCAGAAAACTTCCCGTCTGGTCTTTATTGCCGCCTCTCATCCGAATATATGCTGGAACCACATTCTCCCATGGCACCTTTTTAGGAGTTGTTGTTTATAGCATCCATGGAATGATTACTTCTAAATTCGCCTGCATGGATGCTTCACTCGGAACGCTCAGCTGCTGCATCCTCATCTCATAGAGGACGATCAAAAACTGAGAACTGGGAAAAGAAAGCACACCGAAGTGTGTTCTTTCTTACCCGGTTCTTACCCAGCAGGCAACAGCCTCTGCTTGAGGATCTGAAGCCCTGCGGAATATTTGCGCCCTTGGATAAAGAGGATTTGAGGTCTCTATTGTGAGTTTACAGCCCTTTAGCACCCGATCGATGGGTGTGAGGCGTCACTTCGAATCGGATGCGAGAAAGTGTAAAGTGAAGTAACTGTAAAGTTAATCCGGTGAGATTGAATGGATTTGCGAACGGCTGTGAAATCCTGGAGGTTATCGCGGTGGGGTGGAGAATGAAGGGAAACGGGGGTTAGGGGGGGGAAGGGGGGGTGTAGGGGGGGAGTCCGCAGAAAGAAAACGAAGCACCTCTGGTTTCAAAGAGAAAAGCTGGCAGCGCGAAAAGATGGCAAAACCAAGCTGGTTTGGGTCTGAAAACGAAGTTTCTCTGTGTTCAGAAAGTCCGAGTTCTAGCCGAACTAAAAGATCCAACCCCCCCCCGATTTCCCCTTTCCCAAACGAAGTAAGTTTTCCCTCAAACAACGGCAAAAGTGGCTTTTGAACTCTGTTATATTCTTCATATATCTCGGAGTGAGGGAGGAAATAACGTATGTAAATTTTTGGAGTTATTACTACAAAGTATTTACCTGTGTCGGTTATTTGAAAGCGACACATGTGGAAATGTTGGCACTGGAAAGAGACCTGAGATGTGGCTCCGGATTTGATTCCCCTTTGCTGCAGTGAGAGCGCTAAATAGGCACGGATTTACCGTGCGCTTCACACAGCGCGGAAACGCTGAGCCTAACTCGTTTATTACAGAAAGAGATGCGAGGAAAATGCTTTCTTAACGACGCTTTAATTGTATCCGCTCTGTGAGGGTTCGACGGTTCAGCTTTAAACGCCGATGGGCAGAAAACGCGGCTCCGTCCAACAGCAGCGCGTCCCGAAGATGCTCGCATTTCAATGCGGACTGATCTAATCCAACACCAGACATCAGACGGGTCGATGCTTCAAAGCAGTGCTCTGAAGCCAGGGAAGCTGCAGCACAACGCAGCGATGGGAGGGAAGGGATGCCAAGTCCTCCCTGCCCCTCTGCTCTGCCCGTATCCATTGCTCGCACCCTTTCCAGAGGGTGGATCCCAGTGACACCGGTGGCTTTGCTGCCATCTCGTCTTGCTTTCAAGCCACCCTTCCCTTTAATACATTATCCCTATGTGAGCCGGGTGGCACTAAAAAATGTCTCTTCCACGCATTAAATATTGCCCTGAATTATTCTCCAATAAAAGATCAAATGCCACGGCCGCCTTTTGTCTCCTATGAGTATTTTTAGAGGAAATCTCTAAAGAAAAAGCAGCTTGTTGGAATCATTCCCCGATTTCCCACTGTCCGTTTTCCCTATGAAGGTTCTCTTCTTTTTGTTATTAATGGACTTGGCAGAGCTTCTGCTGCAGTTTGTAGCAATATGCTCACAAACGAAAGCATCTCGCTGATGGATGAGGAGCCGGGCTTTAAATCAGTCCCTACTGATACAAATTATTTTAATATGCCCCTCTTCTGATTTATCTCGATTTTATGAAGCAGTGAGCTATGCTGTAAGACTTGATTACGGAGGGTGGTTGCCTGTGAAGTTACAAAGTCTTGGAGGGGAGCCTTTTTGAAAGGCTTGTTGCAAATTCAGCGTGGTAACAACTGCCTTGTCAAGGCTGTGCCTATCGAGGAAGGTAAATCTTTCTTTCCTTGACCCACACCCTGCCTCTCCTCTGCACTGAAGAGGAAATTGATAGTGCTGTGAGAAGCAGCAGGGGCTCCTCGTGCCTTTAATATTGCTTCTGCTTCTCCAAGTACAAAATCCAAACCCAGCAGGCAAAACAGCACAAACAATACAGTTTGAACTCAAAAACTCTGCTACACCCCCTCGCCCTCCTGAAGGATAATAAGGGGAAGAAGGCAGGGAAAGCCTGATATAAAGTTTTGTACTGTTCATACTATTTCCTAGGAGGGTGAAGCTCTTGCCCTGCCAGGTACTGTGTGGTAGAGATGCTTTCTGCTTCATGCAGCTTATAGTCAAAGATATCAGAGCCATCATGGTCAACTGTGTGAAACAGCTTCTGCCCTTTGCTGTAATTCCAGCAGCAGGGACAGGTGGGAAGGGAGCTGGCACTGTGCAGGTGTGCAGAACCAAGCCCACATTCACCTTTTTGAGGACAAATCAGTCTGGAGCTGATCAGGCCAAGCTGTCTGTAAACACCCTGGTGCTAGAAGCACATGCATTGAGTTTTACCTGCAGAATGAGCATTCCCTGAGAGCAGTTTGAATGAAGTCCCTTTGAGCAGTTTGAATGAAGGCAGCCTGAGGTCACCTGGCTGAGACTGGAGAAAACAGAGCACGAGGGCAGGGATTTGCAGTTTGCAGGCCTTGTAAAGGTGACACCCTCTGCAACCTTCGAGTTTGATGCAGCAGAGGGTATTTGTTAAAGAGCTGTGTTCTTGCAATGCCTTTGACCCGCTGTGTTAAGCTTTGTCTAGTCATACATGAAATATACCAAGAGTGCCATTTTAACTATGCTGCACTTTTCTGTCATCGTCAGCATTGGACATAAATCAATTGCAGTCTTGGCTATGGAAAGTATGATTGGAACCTCATGTAGCTTGCTTAACTGTGCCAAGGCCTCAGTGCCCTGCCGTGTTGGACTGTATTCCAGATGAAGCACATGATATGAGCTGCCTCCAGTGGCCATCAGTTAGGAGAAACCTTCATGGAAGCGTGAGATGAGGATACTTGTCACTCAGTTCATGTCTTGGATGCATGAAAAATATCTGCTCAGCATCCAAGGGCCTTTTGGCCACTCTCTCTGCAAGATCAGAGTAATTCAGGGCAGTATCAGCATCATTTCAACAGCTTAACAGTTTACTTTGTTCCCTCTGAAGACCTGTGTAGAAGCTGGAAACTCAATTCATAAAACCAGGCTTGTACCAGCTACTTGAACATAAAAACTTAATGCAGTGGTCAGAGGTCAACAGCACTGAGCTGAAACTGACAACGTTTCTGCCAGTAAATTCAAAGCCGTGCATCAAAGGGTGGTTTCCTCCTTTCACATTAAAGGAAGGAAGAGATTATGAAAGGTGGTGGGCCTGGGAGAATGAGTCCTTGTGGGCATTAACAAGTTTGGGAAGGGGAAGTTTCACCTCGCCGAGGTTCCTTCCCTTCCAGGTCCTAAAGAATGAGAATCCAGCTATGGTAAATCATTCAATGTCCACTTTGTGGTAACGTGGCTTTTAACTCCATTTCTTTATTTACTTGTTTTATTTAACTGCAAAAAACCACATTTCTGCTTCCCGTCAGATCTGCTGAACTCATTTTGTGCATGATCAGAGAAAGTTTATTCTCAATAGCTGCTGGTTCAGGCCAAAGTCAAACAACGCCATGAGCTTCCCCTGCTCTGCTGCTCTCAGATATGTCCAATACTGCTGGATTTCTATTTTTTGGCTCAATCTCCTCCTACGCTGTGGCCATCCTGCTCCATAAAAGGGGAGCAAATGCATTCCAGTAACATTTGCTCACTAACTTCTTTCCAGCATCAAAAATACGGAGTTTTTCTTCCGCCTGAAAAAAACAGACAGGGACGATTGCAAAACTTCTCCTGATATTACTGCAGAAGGACTTTAATCAGAAATAACAGCACACATGCAAAGGCTCCCAGCGAGATAAAAATTCTCCTTGATCTGCTGATAGGAAGGAATCTATGAGAGTGGCAGATCAAAGGAAGAACAAAGGCCAAACCTTTGCATAACAAAAGAAGTACATATCTCCTCCCTCAGTCCTCCAAGTTTTGTCTCCTTCCTACGTTCTTTGGGGCAAAAGATTTCCTAGAGTAAATAATTTCCAGAAATGCAACGTTTTGAGCAGCACAGTAACCAAAGGCACTCAGGGAACAGGAGGAGGAGTGTTTTTCATAGTGTTTCTTGGAGTCTCCACATCTTTCAATTTCTTATCGGGCTTGAAATACAAGGCATGAAGTTTCTAGCACCGCTGGGACCAAAAGGTTATCAGCATGTAAATACCTGAGCTGGAAAGACATGTTTGAGAAAGAACAGATAACATTTTAAACATACTTATAGCCCACATCCTTTCCAGCTTTTATCCCAATTTCACCTGAACTTTCACAAGGAAAGGTGTGCTTCTAATAACCCAGAAGATAAAAAAAGGATTTATCTCAGATCAAGAGCCATAGAACCAGCTCTGTGACCACCCCTATTATTTACTTTTTGTTAGAAAGCGACAAGCAGTTCTTTCTTTCATGAAAGAGTTTGGAAACACGCATCTGAGAAGGTGAAACTGCTGGGCCAGAGTTTAATAGAGCAACCCCTGTGCCAGAGGTTTCACTGTGTCTGTAACAAATGAGGAAGCGGAGACAAAAGACATGAATGTGGGTTTCTTTTTTCCTTCATAGGGACAAAATTGGAGAGAAAAGCCAGGACTTCTTGTTTTCAGAAGCAACCACTACGCGATGTCCAATCTTAGCTCAAAGACCACGGTTCTTTCTATCTGGAAAGGAAACACATCTGTCTCAAAGCCAAGACTTCTCATCCAAATAGGCAAATGAAAGCAAAGGAGGCTAAAGCATACATTCAAACGAGGTAAGAAAAGGAGCCAGCTCACACATTATTTCCTTCTGATATGTAGGAAATGCCTGGATGTTAAAAACTGGAAGGGGTGGGCTTGCTTTGTAGAAGGGAACAAGAGTGAAAGCTGTAGCTTTGGTGCTCAGTAGGCCTTGGAGGCTCTTGGAGCACTTTTTCAAGTCATCTCAGTCTGGGCTGCCTTCTTTCCTAATGGTTGGAACAGAGAGCAGAGCCCAAGCACCACCAGAGAGGCTCAGGTTTGGGCAGGTGAATTAGTCCCTAGATTTCCCTGATGGTGCTGAGCAGATCTCTGATGACTGTAAGAAGTTTCTTGGCCAACCAGTTTAGGTGAATATCACTACAAAACAGGCAGTGCTCCCTCCTTGGAAACTGGGCTGCCCTGATTCTTGGTGTACATTGATGTCACCTGATCAATGGCAGCCTTAAAAGAGGAGAGAGCACAGCCTTCAGTGGGCAGCACAGAAACTATGATGGTATCAAAGCTGCTTTAACTCACTGCAAGGTATTGAACAGACTCAGATAGAAGGAAAACGAGGCTGACTTACATCTGTTTTCCTCCTCCCTTTCCATCCACACATAAGTGCAGAACCCAGACAAGGCAGACAAACCCTGGTACTGCTCCAGACCATTCTGAGCATGTCATGATTTGCCCAATCTTCTTACAAAGGCAGAGCAGAGAAGATCTGGGGGGGGGGTTACATGCTGCTGATGTCATTTAGAGCAATGCAAAAGTCTCCCTGGTAAATTCCCTATTTTTTTCTTCACAGTCAGCTCCGTGACATGTCTCATAAATCTCTGTTTAAGAAAAAAAGATCACATATTAGTGTTTTATCTCTGGTATGTGCTACCCCATGTTTTCCCCACTCAGAGCATATTAGCCTCACACAGGTGGGGAGAAAGCAAAATAAACACTATCAAACAAGAGCATCAAATATTTAGTGTAGAGGTTTCTGAGTGTTTCAGGATGACCAGGACTGTTTAGATATCAGATGTTCTTCTGCCAGGCCAAATGAACCATTGCTGAGTAATGGCTAAGTTCCCCCAGCCACCTTTGGCCAGCAGTGCATTATCACCCCTGCCCTTTAACTTTCTGTCCAGGCTAAGAATCACTTTCTTAATCCAGCATCTCTGCCTGAAGCTGTTTCAGCTGAGACAGGGGATTGTTTACAGAAGGTGCAGGCTCCCTCTCCTCCACCTGGTTTCTGTCTGGGCCACACTGTTAGGGATGAGGGCAATACATCATTTATCTTGGCCTCGTTTCACAGGCAGGTCCTGCTGTCATTGTGCTGGCGGTGTCTGGAGGTGCAGCATCCTGATAAGCAGGCTCTGCTCTCTGCTGGGTGAGTGGCTGCCCAGCAGATGATCTGTGCTTTGCTTGATACCCCCCGGTGTACAGAGTGCTGCAGGACATGGGATCCAGCTGGCAGGGGCTAACAGGAGTTTATGCAAAAGGGTCAAGTGGTTCTTGTGTTTTGAGGGACCAACAGATACTAAATAGGGTGATTTTTTCTTCCCCCACCTATCCTAGTATAGCAGAAAGGCTACAGAGAGTGATGCAGAATTATTCATATCTTAAGCCTTATTTAAATCCTGGTGTAAATGTGATGGGAGGCATCCTCTGCTTTTTCAGGGTTGTTAAAAGCAGATGGCTAAGCATACAGGTCAACTTTTGATATAGGCATTTAAAGCAATTGCTGTTAGGAGCATCCAAGTAAGAAATACCATACATATTTGAAAAGGCAGAGAAGGAAGGAAAGGGAAAGAAAATGTTCAGAGTTTTGCCAAGCTTACAAGCCTTCATGCATATGCATAAACTGACTCCTAACTAATACGTATCAGGAAGAAAGCTTCCTTGTGGGCAGGTTATTTGATAATTGCATCTACAGAGGTCTCCTGCACCTTCCCTACAGCAGCCGGTGGGAGCCTCAAACCAGAGGAAACAGTGGTCTGATGGGGCTCCAGTTGGACGATGCTGCAAATTCTGGAGGGGATGTGACATCATTTTAGCCACAATAAACAGATGCATCATCTCACCGCTCGGCCCTCAGCTGACTTTTCCTCCCCGACAGCATTTTTGTCTGTGCAATGCTCACTCACTGGCAGGAAAACACTGATCACTCAGGTCACATAGAAAGGACAAAGCAACAGAGAACTCAGCCCCGTGACTTTCAAGGAGATCATTTGACATCACAGATGCTCGCTGCTCCCATCATATTGATCTCCCTTTTCTCAACCAGCACTGCTGGCTGTTGAGAAGCTGGCTGAGGCTTTGAAATCTGGGAGTAACTAATATACTGTGTCAGCTTGCACTGCTTCAGAGAGAAATGGCAAATGAGGAAAGCGAGCCCAGACTGCTTAGATTGGGGAAAAAAAGGAGCTGTGTCAGTAGGATAACAAACATGGCCACCTTTCTATCCCCAAAAATGCAGGCTCATCTTGTTCCTAAAGATGAATGGGGCTGTTTCAGCCAGCTGCTGGGTCACTTTGAGAAGCATGGAACAGTTGGGCACAGCCTATTGGGCTTTGGTTACATGAAGAGGCAGAGCAGGGTTTCTTTATTAGGGTTAAGAGGTGGAAAGAAGAAGGGCTGGACCAGAAGAGTTACCAGTGTGAGGTAGGATTGCTGATAGCTGTCGGATTTGGGTTTAGGCCCAGCAAAAGTGCTGTAGGTAAAGGTCATTCCCCCAGGGCAGATGTGGGGCTGGGAAAGGACTGCCCAGGCACAAAGTGCAGCAGGTTCAGCTGCAGAGAAAACAAGAGCCACCGAAGTGGCAGCAGTGGCTGAAGGGCTGCAGGATGCTCTTGCATGGCCACAGGCAAGGGGCAAAGTATTTTGACAGCTAGAGAGGCAGAGTAGACATTAAATCTTCTCATTCATGTGAGCTCATTTCTCCAAGTTAAAATCATCATTTCCAAGCAAAAAAAAAAAAGCCCAACCAAAACAACCCACAAACATTTAGCCATGGAGTTGTTTGGCATGCCTGCTGCTGTACCTTTAGTGCCAGCTTGTTTCCCCTGTGGCACAGCTAAAGAGGAGAAAGGAACAGGGCGATCATATATTGGTTTAGGATTTTAAATTGCTAACCATAATCATAGCTGGATGGCTTTTACATAGGAACAGGCAGCAATAGCAAACTGACCAGCAGGTTTCACCAGCAGGGCTCATCTCTCCCAGATTTAGATGCTTGCAATATGTGTGCTTTCACCCAAGTCCGTTATCTGGATTCCTTTCATAACTGGTGGAGAGAAACAAGAACTTTGCATGCAGAGTTAAGCTAAACTCTGGCTTAGGAGGAGACGAGCTGCACCTTCAAGTGCCTGTTTCCCTTATAATAAAGGAAAGCATGAACCATCAGCTCAGAGGCAGACATCTACCTCACCTGTGATGCTTCAGCTGCAGTAGCAATCATATTCCTCCCCATGTGGAGTCACTACTTGGCCTCAGATCATATTTAAAAAGTTGCTATAAAGCTCTAAATGTTATCTGAAATTCCTGTGGAAGGAGTTATGAGTGAAAAGTGAGGTTTTCTCTCAGACCTGGGATGGTTTTCCTTGTAACACCAAAGGTTTTTAAGGAGGAGCAGCATCTCCCAGAAACGGCCAGCTTGAAGGTTTGGGTGAGAACCTCTGAACATCTTCCCCTTTCCACACCACTGTGACAGCATGCTGACAACACTGACAATTTGTTTTCTGAGCACCTGATTTTGCAGACAAGATGCAGATAAACAGCAACAACTCCTCTTAATGAACACTGCAGCATCTCCAGATAAACTGTCACCACTTATGTTGTACCCAGCTTTGATATCACCAGAAAAGGAAATGCCTCAAAGCTTGTGAAAACACATTCCCCTTGCCTTCCTCTTCCAAAAGTCAGAAATCAGGCAGTTCATTCCCTATGATGTTTTTATGAACCCAAAAGTAGAGATTAAAAGGTTTCTTCCACCAAATGTAGTTGTGTGCTCTAAGGGAGTTCTACACCCATTCCCTTGCAAGTGTTTAATGCCTTGAAAAGCTTGGGTGCACATGCAATGTCCACTGCCAAGTGAAGGTCTCTAGTGTTTCTTCTTGCACCCTCCTTGTGCATCATACGACACAAAGGGGAGTCTATATGGATGCTCTCAGCTCTGTTTTATTCCAAACTCTGATCTTACATCTAGACCAGTCAACCAAACGGTGACCAACGTGATCCAGAAGTGAAACACTTACCATCAGCTCACTGAAAGAATATAAAATCAGATGTTCAGGACAGGACTTCTTCCCTTGTCTGCACACAGACTGTCATCCTGAGCTTGAGTCGCTGTCTCCACACAAGGAAAGATGAGATAGGGTTAAAAATATCACGTATCCTATACTGCACCATGTTGTCCTGCTTCCTGAGGCTCAGAGCTTGAAGCTGCTGCTGTCATTGCTGCTGCTTCAACGGGGAGGAAGAAATTCCCAAATGTAGCCTTTGGATGATGAGGTTGTATTACCTTGCAAGTCAAGAACCAGCCTGGACTAAACGTCTTTTTGCTTTTCTGTGCTATAAGGTCCTGACTCAGGAGAACAGCTTCTAGATGCTGTTACAGTTCACATCAGCTATCAGGACAACCAGAAAGAATTTGACATTTATAACAGACTAACAGAGATAAGTTAAGATCAGGGGGTTGGGACTACAGTCAGGAAAGCCAAGTTAACTGTATTTACAATCTTCATCTGGCTGGGGAGACAAGCAGTCTGATTTTCATTTCTGCTCAACTCCCTGTTTTCACACACATTGTAGAGGCCCTTTTCTTTTTTTTTTCCCAGCCTAGAGAATTATAAAGAGAGTTTCATGTAAATGAGAATCAGACCATCAGAATGAACATTATCCATGTCTGCAAATGTTTGCAAAGCTTCGGTCCCCCCCCGTAACATCTGCTGGGGAGAAAAAATTCGTGAGCCTCAGCAGTTAAGGGTTTGGGGTTTTTTAAAAGCCACATCAAGGTCCTGTTAGGCTTTGTGGTGACTGTTCAGCTTATTGCCAATGAGTGCATTTATTTGGACGACATCACAAGGAAATGTGAAATGGAGCAGAGATTAAAGCACGGGTGGATTTTGAAAAATGTAGCCAGTGGTTTTAATGCAACCAGGTGGAGACTGTCCAGTGCTTGGAGCTTTCTAGGCCCCTTTGTTAAACACTTCAGTCTTTCCACTTCTTATTTGAAAAGAAACTACTCCCCATTTTTCTTTGAGGTTAGTGGAGCTGGGCCAGCTTTCACGAGCTCAGAATCCAGCTCATTGAAGTGCAGCTTTCTCAGCAATATTGTGGCACACGCCTAAGATTCACATAGTTTTATAGCCCCAAAGATCTGCCTGAAACCTAAGTGTTAGTCCTTTATCTCTGCTTTACGTGATTTCCTACTCGTTTTGTTTCTTCCTTCTGTCTCTATTGCGTTTATGTTGGTGTGCTGCCAGAGTTCGTGGCTCCTCTATTCAGAGCCAAGCTCAGGAAAAGCTCTTGAAACAGGGCAAACATGTTCCTAACCCATAGCAGGTTTACCACCCATCTAGAAAGAAATCTGTAGTCTAATTAAACAGCGACTGCCACAAGCAGATGATTGCTTATTCTTCCCCCTTGCTTTCATCTAAAACGTCCTTTGGATTAAACTGGGATCCTTCCCACACTCTTTTGGTGTTCCCTCCTCAGTATTTGGAGATGATGGAATGGAATTACGCTGCTAACGCTGCTGCCAACAGTCCCATTACCTGATTACGTAGCACACACCCATAGGTGATCTCCCACCCCAACTCTCCAGACCTTGGTTTTACCAGACAGCTGCCAAATGCTGACTGCTGTATGATTTTTGGTGTTTACTGCAACCTGCACGTGTGCCACCACTGTGGTGGTGATGGAATGGACCATTGGAAGCAGCTTTTTAAGGCAGGACTCCATTCAGGCTGTCTTCTGCAATTACTGTATGCAAAATCACCCTCCATCCTGCCACAATAGCTAGGAGCAGTGCCTGGACTGTTGTGTCCCTCTGATTGTCTGACTGTGTGTCACCCACTGGGACAGAATCCACGTTTCAGTTCCATGCTCAGATGCCCATGTCAAGCAGGATTCGATTGGCTATGTTGTCATCCTCTGCTGTAAGGATAATGTTGAGTCAGTAGTCTCAAATTCAGTTCCAAGATGAAAAACAGCTCCACTTCTTTAGATTGCACAGACCTATAATCTGGGCTCCTAAAATTCAACCGCCACAGATTTTGTCAGTATTTTTGTGAGGATCCAAAGGCCGGCCTCACATCCTTTTACACAGATAAAACACGATTGCAGCCTTGGCAAGAGGTTGGAGAACAGTCCACAGCCTTTCTAAGTGTGTATGGTTCAAATGCTGTTCGCCTCTGTCCATTGAGACTGCATGGCTGTCAACAATCTCTCGACAGGAATTTTGCCTCACCCTGGAGAAAGGGAATGTTGAGTCCTTGGCACAAAAAAACCCCGTGAGCTGTGCAGGAATCAAAGCAACCCTGCTAAGGAAAAAGAACACCAGTAAATCTCTGCGTGTGTTGAGTGAGACGGCGAAAAGAGGCACTAAATGAAATCAGAAAAATGTCTGAGGATGTGTCAGTCGGACTGCAGGGTATCTGTGCCCTTTGTAAATCTGCAATGAGGATTCCTTCTGATGCTTTGAATCCAGAAATTGCAGTGACTCACGGAGCTAGGATTTCAAACACCTCCAGCCTTTCAAGGGTGAAGTCATTTCTCCTTCCTCCCCCCTCCCCGAATGCACATATACTTCTCTGGAAGATTTCTTTTTTCATTTTGGATAGAACATCTTCCCAAAGTTGGGAGGAAAGAAAAAAAAAGCAAAGAAAAAAACCAGGAGACATTTCAGAGGTGAAACTGGCCAGCTGGCAGTTGATTTATGAAGTGCTGAAAAGCATCTTCGAAGCTGTCATTTATCTTAAAGCTCTCAGCCTAAATAAACAAAGAGCCCCCCTTCCTAATTATAGTTACAGTAGAAATAACCCCAAAGCCTAATAGCTGGCATCTGAAAGCAGCACCCTCCAGACATCCAGCCCACAGATGCACCCTAGTGGATCAATGCTTCCAGCCCTTCCTGGACCCAGCTAACCTGGCCCTTCTCTCCCTTGCTTTCTGAAAGGGAAACCAAATCAAAAGCAACAGGGAAAACAAACCGAAAGCAACAGAGCCATCTCAGTTGTGCTGAGGAATTGCAGATCCTCAGGCTGCTGGGAAAGAAAACTTTACCTTTGAATAGCACTAGATTCTCCCCCAGCAGCAAAAGTGCTCCCATCATTTTGTTTTTAATATTGGTGGCTATCGCATTTTATTCCTTTCTCTTGCTGTATTTTTACCAGTCCACTGTTTCAGCTAAGAAAGGAAAACCAGCCTCCTCTAAATGCTGATTATCCCATATGCTTTGTTTGGGTTTTCAGTTTTCCATCACGCTGAAGTCTTTACAAAGAGGGTAAAAACCCACGCCAGAAGGAGCTCTGCCTACTGTCTGGAAATGGACGAGGTATGGGAACGTCATGGCAGCTAACTCTTCAATGTCAGAAGAGATCCTGCTGTATGGGCCTCAGCATCACCCCACAGAGACACGCAGAGCAGGAACCAGTCTGTTAAAATTCCTTTGGGGGCCTGATTTTCCTCTTGCTCTCATTGCAACAAGAGTTCACTGTTGGAGCTGGATTCAGAGCCAGGGCAAATAATCAGAGCTCTGCTGAAGGAAACAGAATTGCTCCAGCTTGTACCAGCTGCAGACGTGCCAGGATAGGAATATGTCATTACAAAAAGAGACAGAAAAAGCTCTGGTGTGTCCACACTACTTATTGCTCTACCTTCTCTAATGACATTTTGCTTATATTCCCTGCCAGACTGTGAATATTGGAAAGTCCTTTCTCATGCGTCACTGTTCACAAATTAACAATTATTTAACGACCTTCCTCGGTATGTGTTGAATTATACAAAGATGAAATGCAATCAGAAGATAAACCCTGCTTTTCTCTGGTAAATTTTGGACATGATACCTGTATTTTTGTGATTTTATAATTGCAAATGGAAGGCCAGGTGAAGTTACTCGTAACTGCCTGGCAAGCTTACCTGGGAAACACATCCAAATCTGCTGAGTTCCAGCCCAGTGCTCTGTCCATTAGGCTTCACTACCAGCACAGCTTGCAGCTAAAACGTGAATGTGAGGAATATTAAAAGCATTTAAAAGAACAACATTCAAACTTTTTTTGAGACCATCTTATGTAAGAAAAGGAAAAGGAGCTTGATCGAGTCCTTTTGATTTGGATTGCTGAGCTGACTGAGAACATGAACCCTAACCCTTATCCTAACCCTAACCCAAATCCAGTTGAATGCAGTTGTCCATGGTTAGAGAACCAGCATGAAAAGGCAGAGACTGGAAACTATGAGTAACCAGAAGGGTTTGGCATTACCAGAAAAAGGGTCCAGAAGAGAGAAAATGGGAAGGCATCCAAAGCTGGCCATGAGCTCTTCTCATCAAGAGCAGTTTCATTCAAATTAAAACCAGGCTAATTCTTATTCCCAACCATTGAATGTCCTCAATCTACCCATCAGGAATAGTCCCCAAAGCACACGGTCAAAAGCCAATTTTGGAGATCTGTGGACCAGGAAGGCCAAGAATGGAAGAGGTCACATGAATTACGTATTGGTTCTGGGTAAGAAGAAACTGCTTCAGGCGCTTAGCCAGAACCATGAGGATACAGAGACACCCAGCCCCAAGAACAAGTGCCAAAAGAAAGGTTTCCTCACATTTCTTGTCATGGTTATAGTATTATTACTGTCTGTATCATGCAAACAGATGAGGGATTCCCTCTGACACACGCTGGGTAACCGAAGTGATTTCCCATCTTCTTCAGGGGCAGAAAACAATACATGAGCAAAGCTACATGCTGAGTAAAAATATTTGCCAGTATCACTTTAACCTCCCAAAGCAGCTGCGTATTTCTCTGTTCCTGCTCTGAACGCATTCTTACCCTTGTCTCTCAGCTCTGCTTTCGGGGAGAGCAAGAACAGTCTCTTCTTCACCAGCGTCCAACCTTGTAATCTCGGTTTCTCCAGACTGCATGAGATTAAACACTTTGGTCTATCAGCATTACTAAGACCCTCCATACCTTTGATCAATTTATAGCTCTTCTTTGTACCTTCTCCAGATTTTGTAAATCAGATAACTCCTCATATCTAGCAGATAAGTGAGTGAGTCCAGATGCACCAGACTCACCAAGAGAGTATAGGAGATAATGTTAGGGATTCCACATGCATGAAATCTGGATCCTTGTCTTGTGGAAGATATCAGTGTTTTGGGACCTGTTAATTGTTATGTTTTTTAAAGGCAGCATTCCATATCAGATTACTTTTAACCAGAAGCCACAAATGCATATCTAATGGGAAAATAAAGGGGAGGGGAGAAAAGAGACAGGCACAAATGAGGAATGGAAGGTATTTCAGAGAGATGGGATGAATTCAGCTGTCACTCTTCAGGGAGGGATGTATTGCACAGCTTGCTTCAGCATACATGGAGGTTTGTTGGTACTGAATTGCACCTGCTCCTTGTGGGTGCAAAAATGGGAAGGGGAAAAAGAGAGAGAGAAAGAAAAAAAGAAAGAAGAGAAAAGAAAAAAAAAAAAAGGAGAAAAAAAAAAAAAAAAAAAAAAAGAAGAGAAAGAAAAAAAATAATTGAAGGAAAAAGAAAGAAAAATGAAAAAAAAAAAAGAAGGATAAAAGGCAAAAATAGCTGTATTTTGCAAAGTCATCCTGGACTTTTTTGATTGCTTCAATCTGTTACCGTTTTTGCGACAGGTCAGCCTGGCTATTGCTGCTACAGCAAAAGAAGGAACTGCATCTCTTCACCCAGAAGAAACAGAAGGAGGGAATTATCCTGGGCTCAATTGAAAGTGCAGCCAGCAGAAATTTGTGTCTGTTTTTTCCTCCAGCTGCGAGCCATCTGTAGTTATCTTTTTTTTTCTCTCTTTCCTTTTTTTTTCCCCTCTTCCCTGTAATAAATTGATAGCTCCGAGGGGTGAGAACAGTGCAAGGCAGAGAAACAGATTTCCAGGTTGCCACCAAGAAGTGTTTCAAATGGATCAAATGATGAAGGAGGAAGCTGGCTACTCCTCACAGCCATTGTAACAAGCAGCCAGACAGTGTCACGTCACCTCCTGGTAGCAATATGAGCTACAGGGAGGGGGACAGGAAAAGAGAGACATTTGAAAGCACTTTCTGCAAGTTTGGAGCCAAGAGACTCTGGTGAATTTGTGTACATGCAGAGTGTGAAGATGGGGCTGCAGGAGAAACATCTGCCTGCTGGTGGGTTTTACGTGTTCTTCAAGGCATCTTGTTCTGGGTCCTGAAACAAATGGGAGCAAATTCAGCCTTGACACCTTGGCATTTCAGCCTTCACACCTTGGTATTTCAGCCTTCCCATGGGGCTCTGGTGGGTCGTTTCTTGGCTACTGACAGTAACAGGCAGAGCTGATGGAATTGAAGAATTTGCACTGGTGTGAATGTAAGAAGTAATAAGTGAGCAACGGATCTGAAAGTAATTGGATGAAAACATCTTTGCTTTTAGGTACAAAGTAGATTTTGCGTTTTGCTGCAAGCTCAGCACAGCTTTGTGCCTGTTAGATGTAGCTAAAATCCTCAGGGTCATGCTGGGAGGCTGCCTAAACCTCTAAAGCTCATGGGAAGGGGAAAGCCTCAGCTTAGCATGCATCCACCCTCTTGTTCGTGCAATGCAAAGGAATCGGATACAGATGAGGCCAACTGTCCCACAGCTCAATCCATTAGCAGATAGTCTAAGGTCAGCTCTTTCTAAATGCTCTGCAGATCTCTGAGTCTGAGTGAAAGCTGGCCTAACAGATGGCTGTGTGGACAGAAAGCGCGTGAGTCACATCTGCTTTTAAGCCCACCCTTTGTTTCCCCAAAGAGATGAAGCCACTTCTGCCTCACCTGATCATCAGATACCTCATAAAGACGCTGAGGCTGCAGGTCCTCCATTGCATTGCACCTCGCAGTGTCACAGCCCTTTGTTCAGGATGCTGATCAGGCAGCATTTGACATCTGTATCACACAGGTGTAAACCGGAGCGCTGGGCTACTGGAGATCACATCCTCCAGTTTTTGTTACAGTGGGGCAGATATATGCAGAGAGGAATGCAATGCTCCTCCAAGGTATGGCCAGCCTCAAATACGAGCATTTCTTTCAAGGGAATGCCAAACATTTCTGAACCTGAAATTGCAGCAGCCTCCCTTTAGATCAAATGATTGCTGAGCGTTTCCAGGAGGCTGACTCAGTAACTTTGTGAAATCACGAATGCCATGCACTCCTGTGCTGACAGACAGAGGAATAGCAGATTATGGTCCTCCTTGTTCACCAAAAGAAACCTTATCTCTGATCCTATAGTTACCCTGAACAAATGCAAGGTCTTTCTGGGGGAGATGTGTGTGTTCTGTTAATTGCATATTTTGCCGAGATGAAAGGTCTCAGCATTTCTCAGTAACTTCCTCTGCTTCCTTTTGTTCTCCAGAAGCCTCATTTTTTCCCTCCTAATATTTATTCATGAGGATTTTTGCTTTCAGAAGCTTTCGAGCAGCTGCTCCTGGTCTGATGGAATTCACTCAGCAGCAGAGATGTCTTTTCATCTGTTCAGCGCGGCCAGCTTCACCATCGATAAGCATCTGCTTCTCTGGACAGGGCTTCAGCTTCAGCAGCATTAATATGCATTCTGTGGAGTGCAGTGGAACATGTGCACAATCTGCAGGCTGAAGCATCCGCATAGTTTTGCACATATGCACACCTGCATGCAAAGAGCATCTTCTCAAGCTTTGGTTTCCACAAGGCAGACGTGGATTCATGAACCGCAGTGAAAATGGCATGCATATGATCCTGTATTTGGATCCTATTGCCTGTGTTTGGACTCCTGACTGCTTTGGTATTACAAGCAGAGAAGTTTATCTTCGGTGTAGCTCTAAAATTTGGATTTTAAAAGTCGTTAGTCTGGATGTGAGTCGAATGTTGATGACTCAGCCCTGAAAAGCAGAAATGGGCTCCAGTTTTGTCTTGGCAGAGCAAAAAAGCGCTGTGCCTACAACATCCCCCAAGCAACTTCTCCCACAAGAAGGGACTGGAAGTTCTATTGTCATTACGTGATTAGTAATGCAATAATATGAGGGCAGTTTTCACCTTCTACGCAGTTGTGCTCATTTCAGCGCACACTCCTGAACACATCTGTGCACCGTGAGCGCGCAGCTGATTTTGCACGCACAAAACATCTCGTTTCCTCAGCACATCTGGCAGCTGGAGGAGCAACCACCTGCTGTGCAAAGGTGCCAGCTACACGAAGGGAAAGGGAAATGTGCAAGTCAGGGAGGGGTGAGTGCAGATGTAAAGCAGAGGGTGGATACAGGCTGTGTCGTCTAGCGTCTCAGCATCTCATTTTCTGGAGATTTTACACATCTCTTTAGTTCAGATAGGCATCCTGGTGTCATTTCCATTCAGAAAGAAGGTGGGAGATGAGGCTGGAGTTGTGTCAGCACCAGTAGCCATGAGTAAGAAAAAGAAAAGGAAAAGGGAAAGGGAAAAGGAAAGGGGAAGGGAAACGTGAAAGGGAAGGGGAAGAGGAAGGGGAAAGGGATGGGGAAGGGGAAGGGGAGGGGGAAGAGGAAGGGGAAGGGGAAGGGGAAGGGGAAGGGGAAGGGGAAGGGGACGGGGAAGGGAAAGGGGAAGGGGAAGGGAAAGGGGAAGGGGAAGGGGAAGGGGAAGGGACTTTCACTTTCATAGCTAGCTCCAAGAGTGGAACCTTCAGTTAGTACCTAGTGCAGGACAAAAATATCAGTTCCACCTTTCAGAAATGTAACCCCTCAGTGCATCGTTCAGTTTCCACATTAGTACTGGAAGGAAACAAAACTTGTCCCTCAGCATGGAAGTTTGGGGATCCTCAGGTAGAAGGCTGAATCACAGACATTTCATGACTTCATCAGAAGTTTTCAGCGTAGCCAGAAGAACCATTATGAGAGATCCACAGATCCCTGTCAGTATGGAGACGTCCTCTAGGGAATCCAGAGCTCTGCAACAACTGCTTCCAGAAGGAAATCTGTGGAGACGCAGAGCTTATACTGGGGCAATGGCCAGAGCCTCTGCCTTGCCTGCCAGGCCTTCCATCTGGACGTGTCAGAGAGCACTGGGGAGCCACTGAGCCAGAGACAGATGCAGTGAAGAGGGAGCAATGTTTCACCAGTCTGTCAACATGTCATTAGGCCCTCATGAGGGAACATAGAGCAGAGAGGTGTGGGGAGGAGGGGGGAAATGGAGAAGGGGGAGAGACAGAAAGAGGGGCAGAGAATATGACGGAGTATTGGAGAGATGGAGAGGTTGGTGCCAATGCTGTGTAAATCACTGCCAAGGGGAGAGCTCCATCAAACACAAGGCCAGTGCCATAAATCAGCCCGTAATTAGGTGTAAAGAGAAAGCTTTAACATCCTCATCAAATTGATTAATACATCTCGTGGCTCAGGACAGATGTAGATGGTGTTTATGAACAACTGCAAAGCAGCCAAGGCTGTGTCTGGGGCAGAGGGAAAAGGGGTTGGGGGGAGGAGTAACAGATCTGCAAACAGAAGTTCTCCTTCTCCTCATTACAACGCTCCTGGGCACAGGCTGAGGGTCTCCCCCGTCCCTCAGCTCATTTGCCTGCAAGCTTTGTGGAAATGAAGTAGTTAATGTTAGTACAGCAAGACAGCAGTGGAAAGCCTTTGTTTTCGGGGTTGGTCCCAAGCAGTCAATGCTAATGAACATCTTCCTATTGATCTGGGTGCAGGTTAATGAGAAAAATTACAAGTATTCTTGGGTAAAGACAGTGAGTAAGCTGGCTATGAGAAAATAGAACTCATAGAATACCCCGAGGTGGAAGGGAACCACAAGGATCACCAAGTCCACATAGAAGAACACAGAAAACATGAAGGCTGAAGCCTACCTGCATTCAGCTCAGCAAATCTGCCACAGATTGCACATCCCAGCCAGGAGGTCAACAACAGAAAGAGCAAAAAAAGGTAGGAAGGGTGTTCCCAGCATTGAGATCCTGATGGAAATGATGTGACAACATTGGTCTGCAGGGTAAGGCCATGCTGTCAGTGCACCTGCTGCCTTGATGCTGTCAAATGAACAAGCAGAGTGCGCAGGTGAGGTGGTCAAATGTGCACAATACTGAACATCTGTCACACGGTTCTGCAACTCAGACATTACTCATCACTTCTGCATGTGTGATAGAAGCTGTAGAGCAGATTCCAGCTCCTTGGACCCTCTGCTCAATGCTTTCCTGCTCCTCCTTCCCCATAGATGACACCAGCTGGCATTCAGAGACTATTCTGCTTTCACTTCAGCTTGCCAGCAGGGATCCCCTTCTCCTGCTGGGGATGTTTGGTAGAAAGTCTGGGATTTGCAAGTGAGGTGTGTATGCTGGAATGACAAGATACTTAACCCCTCAGCCCCTTGGAGTTACAGATGTGATATCGTGTGCATGTGTCAGGGAATAATTCAGAGGTGAAGGGGTTACATGAGCCAAACCTCCTCTGGATCCCTCCCTTTGAGGAGACACAGGTTGGCTTGATTCTTGTTACCAAACATCGCTTGCCTTAAGCCCTATTTTGTTCTGGAGTGGCTGTTTAATACAATATACTAAAAAAATTTAAAAAAAGAAAAAAGGACAAGAAAGAGAAAATATAGAGCTCTTTCTATAGAGACAGCACAAGCCTTATTTACTGGCAAGAAACACCCAAGAAAGGAGCTCTTTATGGAGAAGTTTTAAACACCACTGGTTCTGAGGACCTTTAACCTCTCTGTATTAATCCTGGCAGACAAAGACCTGGCCCATGTGTCATTATGGCAGAAGTGCAGGGACTCAATAGACATGCTCCCTGTGTGCACCAACGAACCGATCACGGGCTCCAGCCATCCAGCCCCAAGGAACGAGGCACCAAAGGGATTTTGTCATCCTCTGTTTGGCACGGTGAAGAATGTAAGAGGAAAATACAGTCTTGGCAGTTATTTGACCACACACCACAATGCACGATGTAAGCAAGCCTATGGAGGGAAGTAGGAAAGCACTTCATTTCTACACTTAAGAAGTCCTCAGATTAAGAGGATGGCTCTTAGTTGGACCCACTTTCTTGTTCTTGTTCCATGTTTTTCTGCTGTAATCATATGTCACATCATTACAGATATCTGTTTCCATTTTTGAACTGATTCTTACTTTCCACTTCCTGAAGTTTCATAAGGTTGAATCTGCTCTTCTGTAGTCAGTAACAGAAGGCATTTAATTTCACAGGGGCAGAATCTGTCCTCACTGTAATCGCTATGGGCAGAGATGTTTGTTCCTCCTGTATTTTACAGTGCTTGTCTTAAGAGACCAGTTTCTAACTGGAATTCTTGGGTATTACACTGATACATTTGAATGGCTGTAATTCTTTCTTCTTTTAACATGCACATGAAGACTTAATGAAACACAGCCTATAGGAGATCCAGCCTAGGTTCGCCAGAGTTTTCAGTGAAATTACTTCTCATTTACAGCCTAAGGTTAGTCAGGAGGCAAAATAATACTAAAAGATCTGCTTAAAAGAAGAAAGGGAGGGAATTTGGCATCTCCCATTTACATACCCTAAGTGCAACTGTGGGTACAACTGATGGCCAGAATTCCTGGTGCTCAGCTCTACAGCTGGTGTAAATCAGCATTGCTTTGCTAACTGAAACAGCTTCTGTCCATCATCTGAACTGAGGATCTCAAGGCTGTACCTGCTCTGAAGCCCCTGCATAACTGAGCCAATGTTCCAGCAGCACAAATCAGCTGGATAAGACCCAAGGGGTGAATAGCAGAGTCCTACCCCACTTACATTGCAAGCCCTGAGAAATATAGGGGTTTAAACATTCAAAAGGTGAATGAAAGGATTTCTTTGGACAGCAAAGTCCAGCGAGCAAGGGCCCCACTGTGGATTGTGCCTCAGCTGGAGTGACAGCTCAACGGACAAGCAACTTTGTGTATCCTTCAGCCCTGTCAGGGAGCAGTTATTGATGAGTAAGGGCCATTCTTTAAGGCCTCTGCTCCAGCCCCTTCCTCTGGCTCAGGCCCCATTGTGGGTCGAGCCCAGGGAGCAGTTCACGAACCATGATAAGGGAAAAGAAAAAAAAAGCCCATTTGTGGTGCAGGGAGAAGCCATTCCCAGTGGCTCCACTGGAGGAAGGCAAACGTGCATCACGCACAACAAGCCAGAGACGTGACCTTCAAGAACAAAGTTTATGTTCAGCAATGTGACAGTTGTGCTATCTGTAAATATTTACGTGGTCAAAACACAAGGCTTCATCTTGCAAAGTGCTACTCGTCCTCGGTGTTGCTCTGACCCCCTGGCTCCTGAATTCAACACTATTTGATATTTTCCTTAATAACTCAGGCAATGGAATAGAACATGTGTGCAGATGATTTCAAGACGGAGAAGGGGGAAAGAGCTGCAAGCCATTCAGAGGGCAGGGCTTGAATTCAGAAAAAGCTTTAATCTGACAGGAATAAGACAATGAAGACAAATACAAAATAACTCACAGATGTGAGCAAGGAAGCAGCTTTGCAGGAAAAAGGTGTAGCATCACCACTGATCCAAAATGGGAGGGGAATGAATTGATTTATGTCAGACTTGAGAAACAGAAAGAAACCCCCTCACCCTCCTCAGCTTTAACAAGGGCCTCAGCTGTCCCAGTTTTGGACACCAGAAGTAAATAATCTAAAGGGAGAGGAACAACTTCAGGGCTAGAAAACATGATCTGCATGGAGAAACCAAAAGTAGTAAATGAGTGTAGGGAGGGGAGCTGGGGAGAGATTTATCAATCTTCAAGAATGTTAAAAGCCACCACAAGAAGGAAGGGAATAAACCATTCCCTGTGTTCACCGAGGATTGGACAAGGGGTAATGAGTTCAAACTGCAGGACGTGAGATTGAGATTAGGCATTAGGGAAAACTTCCTACAAGTAAGGATGATGAAACACCTTGTACTACCAGAGGGGGCTGTGAGATCCCCATCACTGGAGGGGTTTTTGGACACAAGAAGTTAAATGTCTGGCCGAATGGATTGTTCTCACTCTTGAAGGAGGGATTGGCTGGTACAGTTTATCTTCCACGTTTCTTTAACTGTGGCATCCAAGCGCTCTCGAAATACACAAATGAAAATGCACATAAACCCAAACACAGTGACATAAACTCCACCCGTAGTAACAGCACACAACAGGGAGACACTGAATTCGTCACTGAAACTTTCAACAGCCATTTACTTAACGTTTCTCTCACACCCAGGTAATAAAAGCAGAGCAATTCCTTCAGCAGCTCAGAGCCAGGCACCCTCACCCATGTGTTGCTCCCTTCAGTTTTTCCCCTACTACCAAATCTTGACTTAAACCACAATAAATCACAGGGAACGGCTGCAGCTCATACAACACAGGCACAATCATAAGCCTCTAACCTTCACCTTCAAGATTTCCCTACAAGGATTTCAACATCTGGAGCCCATTCAGCTTGAAGTGATGACAATTTCCAATAAGCATTAATGGGCGATCCTGCCCAGTCTATACTCTACCACTATAATTCAGTCTGTCTGTCCATCTGTCAGGGTTTATGACAGCCAGAGCTCACACACACAGCAACAAACTACAACTACAGATTTCTTAATGAGCACATAATGAAGTCAACCTGCTTCTTTTTTTTTTCTTTTTTTTTTTCTTTCTTTCTTTTTCCAGCTTGGCTGATCATTTCCACTGAGCAGAATTCTTGCTCTAGCAGCTCGGTGCCAGGATTGTGTTGATGTCAGGGACAACCTGAACACAAGGCTCTCACACTTTCACACAGGCAGCTCCCAAACAAACTGTCAGGATGAATTTTGCCACTTTTGGGTCAGACTTATGAGAAAGGGAACCCTTGGGCTGATTAAACACCTCAGGAAGCACAGGCAGACCTGCTGTACGGCTTACCAAGCAGCTCTGCTCCTTGTTTGGGCTCCCTGTGCTGCCTGAACTGCAAAGTTCCTCATTGCCTCCTCCATCCAAGCAAAATCTCAGAGTGGTAATGCTTCAAGACACAGCTCCTCACCTTGCAGCCTGCATCCCAGCTCCCTCCCTCCTTCTGCCCATCCCTGCTGCCCTCTGCAGCATCACTTGTGCTGTGCTCCATCTCCAACCTCAGTCCTGAATGCCACAGCACCAGAGACCTGGCAGCTTGCTTTCTGCCTCGTGATTACACTTGGAAATAGTCCCCTAGAGCATTTTAATACTCAGCTTCCTGACGGGTGATGGTGCTTTCAGTCAGTTTTAGGAATAATTCTTCTCTGTTCTGCTGTGACCTCCACAGGGTATCCTGGAGGCCTATGAGGAGGATAAAAGGATAAAACCCCAAAAACGTGGCCTCATAGGCAGACAAAGAGGTTTTCCCAGCTTGGGAGCCCTCATCCTTTTCCATTCAATAAGTTTTCACTCAATTTTGCTTGGATTTTGAATTCAGTCCCACCATCTCAGCTGGCAGCATTACACCTGCTCAGACCCATCTGTGCCTGTTGGAGCCAGTGGGAAGGTTCTCTCCACTCTCGGTGGTCTAGGGTTAAAATAGTGGGCACTAAATCTGTTCTGTGTGGACTGAAAGCCATTGAAATGTGAACTGGTGGATTGAGAAGTCATCAGATTACTTGGTTGAGATATTTGCACATCCATTCTGCAAGGACTGTGCTGTTAAAGGGCCGTTTAGAAATGCTGTCTGCTCCTTGGGTATGACAGGGTCTCAGTTCTACTTGTATTTATTACATTGAACACCAACTGCAAATATATTTACATGAGAAGTAAGCAGGATCTGATTTAGACCCTGCCTCCCTCTTATTTTTTTTCCACCTCTCTATAAAAATGCCGTTGCTGTTTCTGAGGGTTTGCTTGCTCCAGGATCTCAGCAGATCCCAGAAAGTACCTACATGCTCCTCTCATTCCTATTAAATAATCTCTTCTAATCCCATTGGAATCCCTCTACCCACCTAAACGGATGGTGAAATCTGTTCATCAACCCTAAGCCTGTCTGGCAGATGTAACCGAGCAAGGCTTTTTGCTTCTGAATTTAACTTGCAGCACCTGAGGTAAGGAGTTCAACGGGAGTTTCTTTCCTGACCAGTTAAAATGACAAATTGGTACATGAGTGTTTAATGAAAGATGCTGGAAATGTCCATGAAGATCAGAAAAATCACCTCTTGGAATTGACAGGCAGGCCATCTGCATTCTTGCGGTCCTATTAATTCCCTAACAATAAACGACAGGAGAGCCTAGAGGGTTAAAAGCTTAATTCAATCTCCTAGATTCCTTCCAGCATCCTGTCTGCATATAGAATGAGAAAGGCATTTATAAAACTGTTATTTGCACACCAGATTTTTCATATGGCTGCATGCACCAGGTATCAATCACGCCCCTCTCAGCCGTGGTGTCACCGTGCATCACACAGCCCTGCAGAGACTAATGATGCTCCTGCCTGTGACATCTGCCACACAGATTGATGACATCACACCCTCTGCAAGCCATGTGATCGTTGCCACAGCTCACATGGCCAAATTTGAGCTGGTTCTGTGTTTAACAGCATTCCTCCCCATCCCTGGTAACCAATGCAGATAATTTAATTTTCTAAAATATAAACAAGCTCAAACGTTTTGGGGAGGTTCAGAGCTAGGTTAGGTTTCCATTTCACTACTGCATTCACACTGATCATGCTTTTATGGTAATTTACATCAGGAAAATAGCAGTCTTCTCAGTTACATGTTCTATAATCTGCGTATGGATCAGGCTTTGATGGGAGTTTAATCAAAACAACAGTTGAGTTCATTCTTTTACACACTAAGCCTCAAATATTCTTCATGCTTCAGTGAAGGATGACAATCTCTCCGTTCTCTTTGCTGTGTGTTTATTCATTCTACTGAAATTATGAGACTGCAGGAAGCTAAAATGCTCCAAAATGCCTTATTTTCCTCTCTGGTCAGCTCTCCTTCCCTTGTCTTTTTATGTAGAGGCAAACACACACATCTCTACCCATGGCAACACTCAGACCAGGCACTACTTACACTCTAAAGCTCACAGTATGGATTGAGCTCTAATTTTACTATGGGAAATGACTTTTCCACTTTCTTCTACCCTTCATCAGTTCCCACAGCCTTGACCCACAAACATTAAAGCTCATGTAATCCTCCTGTAGACTCCAGTGGGCACCAGAACATGGTCAGAAAATACCCACGAGCTTTTAAAGCCTAGGTAATTGTTCCCCTAATTATATGATGCTCTTGTAAAGACAGCTCTTGTCTATATGTGAAACTTACTCTGCAATGATGTAAGGAGCAGATTCGAAGCAGAGTGCCTCACTGGGATAACTCATACACAGACAAGCCCTTACAGAGTGGCATTAATTTCTGTGAAAGAGTATTACAAGCATTGATCCTGCAGGCTCTCCTTGGATAGGGAAGATTCATATTAAAGAAGCTTGCCTCCCAGGGCTGGCCTTTAAAAAAGCACTCTCTGGCAGCATTAAGGATAAATACTTAAACCATGTAAAAACCTTTTATCCATTGCAGAATTAGTCAAACTGTCCCTCATGAGCAGGCAGTTTCATCTGAAACCCGAGGACTTGGTTACTTGAGGACAGATTGATGGAGGGAGCCTGCATATTTAAAACATCCAGCCAGCTGCAGCATTGCAGAGCTGCTGCTCCAAAGGCTGTTTTGTGTTCTGACTCAGTTTACTGATTGCTGCAATCCAAAAGACTCTCCTTCGAACGGAAATCTCCCATGTGCTTCTGCCTTTATGAAACTATCAATTATATTTTGCTCTGTGTGTGTGTGTTTGCATGTGCTCAGACAGCATTCCTTTCAGGAACTGGATAAAGCATTGGAAACTCAGAGGAGCCAGCTCTTATCTCTAAGGAAGGTTGCATGAGGGCAAGGACAGGCAGCCCATAGCTCTTAACCTACACTCAGCTTTTCAATACTTTAAGTGCTGCTTCTGAGGAAGCTGACTTAGTGTGGCCCAGGAATTGCTGGCTAATGTTCCCATAGCTCACAGGGAACTGATAGGGCCTGCAGTGCTGGGTTGCCTGGTGTTCGGTGAGCACTGGAACAACTTTCCTATCAACCATTCCACTTTAGCCCACTGCAAAGGATTGGTTTACTGGTAAGGTCCTGCAACAAGGGAAAACCTCTTGCTGAAATCACAGTACTGTGCAATGGGATTTTCCCAGGTCTTAGATTTTGAGAATAGAGGAAAGATTCTCTTCCTTTTCTGCTATAAATACAGTTCTGTCTCCTGCTAGAAGGAGGAACTTCTGACAGAAGCATTCCTTTCTATTATCACGAGAGTTGCATCACAAGATACTGCTATCAGGTAGTTCCCATCAGCAGTTCTCTCCGTGTTCACCCATATGGACAACAGTGGATCAGCTCCTGCAGCCAACGTTCCCCTGAGAGATGGTCGTGGTGACTTTCCTAATGAACAAACCAGCTCCCCAGCCCATTCGTTCAGCACATTCTCAGCTGCAGTGGCCTTTGTTATAAGTCTGCAAAGCTCAGACTCACCACAGCAAGTTTGTTCAGCTGCTCATCCGCTGCAGATTCAGGGAATATCGTGCTGCAGTTTCTCCTGACAGTTGAGGTAATGCACAGCTATGTATGTTAAAGAAAGCCTGGGAGGCAGCCATTAGCCTCAGGGTTACTTCCACACGTTCACAGTCCCTTTTCCTAAAGTGCAAACTCAGACAGTTTCTTAGCTGTGATTGGCATATGGGGATATAGAAATAAGCTTCATAAAGGCCCGCGCTAGCTAATGCTTCCCACCGGTGGGGAAGATGAATGATATCCTGTAGTGTTAACATGTGGACAGTGCTAATATTTCATCCAATTGTTCAGTCTGTAGGAAGGTGAGACACAGGCCCAGAGCTTGCTACTCACGGACATCTTGAATAAAGCTTTTCTTAAATTATTTCCATTGGAACTAATTCTCCTGCCCCTTTTGTCAGTGGCCCATCCATCTCTCGGCGCAGCTCTGCACACTTACAAAATACTCAGAGGAGAAATACTGAATGTTTTCAAGGCTGGTACCAAGCTGAGAACAGCTTAGGAAGTCTCTGATGAAATACTGTGTCAGACTTGCTACTGTACACAGGAACATGGCCGTGGACGACGCTTGGCAAAATAAATTTTTCTCCAGGCGCCAATAGAATTAAAACAGAAGTTAATTTAATCAGAAGTGTGTTGTACCTGACCACCAGCTGGGCTTTTTCATGTGAAGTGATCCTGATCTACACCAGCATAAAACCTACACTGCTGAATGCTATGCCTGCCCACCTTTTGTGAATGCATGAAGAAGGAAGTGTAATTTTTATCCTGGCAAATCTTGCCTTGGAAGGGCTGATCCCTCAGGGTCTCCTCCATCCTAACCCAAGTTTCATTTCTATGTTTATAATTCTGAACCTCAGGGCTTTATGTTGAGATAATATACGACACGAGGCAATCAGAAATCAGCAAAAATACATAGACATGCAATTGATGAGGACCAACATTGGAGGTCAAAGAGAAAAAAAAGTGGAATTCAGGTGGGAGGTTGAAGACAGAGGCACTATTGGCTCACAGGGCATAAATGTTAGCTGCGAGGTAGATGTGTGATTATAGAGGGGGAGAGGAAAAAGCAAGGAGAGAAGTGATGTAGGAAAATAGGGATGATGTGAAAGCAAAAGGGGAATTTATGTAAATTCTTGAGAAACTGGGGAAAAAAAAAAAGCCAGGCAACTAAAACTGATTCTTGACAGGACATAGAGACAAAAAAAAATGCAATGCCAGAGACAGCTAACTGCTATTGGAAGGACTGGAATGAACACCACAGGCTGGCAAGAGGCTGAGAAGGCTGTTTGGATCGCACAGGTGGGACACGCACACACTGCACAGCTCTAGGAAGGCAATTTGCCCCACAGTGTCTTTGGTGTTTTAGCACCCTTGGTTTCATGCAGCTCTGCGGGAGCTCGGTGTTTTCTGACCCTGAACATCCACTGTCTCTCCATTACCAGCATTCCCACGCAGCCATTCCAATCCATCTCGATGCTGATTTCCAACACAGCTGTCACTGCAGGACTTGGGTTCCCCCTGACTCCTGTGCATCGAGCTGAATGGTGCAGCAAGTTCTGCTTTGTTTATTTTTATGGCGCGGACAAATGCCTTCCAGAGATTAGAGACTGGAACAGCTGCCATTTAGAGCCAGTGCAGTTTAAGAACAGCACCTCTGTTAAGCCTTCTCTGGGTCACAGGGATCTCATGCGACGCTTGGTGAGATTTATTCCCTGACCTTTCCAGATACAAAAGTAGGAAGGCAGCTGTAGGAGGTGAAGAAAAGGGGAAATCAGCTCTGAAGCGGTTAATTTTACTTGCTCCAAAATTGATAAGCGGCGGTACGTCAGCCTGAAATGAACTTGCCTTGTTCAGTGGGGTTCTAAGACAGCGGAACTCAATCAGCAACGGGCCACATGGTTCAAAGCTGCAATTCATCCCACCGCGCCTCTGAAAAATGGGAGGTGACAGTTCATTTTGCCAGTGACAGTCTGTCGGTCTCGCTCACTGCTTCTCCCGTCGATTGCACTGCTGAGGTGAAGTGTGAGCTCTGAGACACCCTTGCTTTGTATTCCACTCAGCTGAACAGGACAATCTGAGGATCAAAGGTGGAAAAAATCTCCCCTAGCCCAACCCTATCTGCTTCTATTTCTCCCTCCTTGCTATCAAAAGGATTTTGCGAGCTAGATACCGATGGCTAAGGAAAGCCCTATTCCTCCCATTGGTTTTGTCTTGGTCTTTTGGGTTCATATTCACCCCAAGCACGCATGTCTGCCTCTTACCATCTCTTACACCTAAGTGTGCACAGAGCAATCCACATGACACAGGGCCTGCTGCTTTGAAACACTGCTGCACATAGCTAGACAGGATAATTTTTCAGGTGACAGGGATCTCTGCGACATGCAGGATCTTGGCAGAGTTTCCATTCTCTGTCCATACACAGCGTGGAGGCAGACGAAGGAAAAAAAAAAGATAATAGAGATGACAGGCGGAGAGATTTCTGCTGCTGAGCTTTGTCTTTAGCAATCGATTAGTTCCTCTCAAAGAGCACTTGCAGGAATGTACTCAGTAAATTCCCCCCATCACAGTGATGGCACTGTGAAAGGACCTGCTGCCGTGTAAGGGAAGCACAAACCAGTGGTTAGGACACTTATTCAACGTGCTGAAAATCTTGAGTGTTATCTTTCAAAGCATTCTCTCAGTCACAGATCCAAAGACATTTTTTCAAGGGATCCGTGCATGCCACATTAGCTGCCCAGTCAGATACAAGTTTGACGACGTGTGAAGGCTTATCTGAAATTAAGGGCCATAAAACTAAAGTGGAATGGCAATTCAGGATGAACTTGAAATGAACAAGTCCTTAGTTCTGTTTTCCTGTACGTCTGTCAAACTTGCTACCAGCCCTGTGGATCTGACAGCACGCAGTCACTGATCCTGAATGCATGTGGTTCCTATTAGAGAGGGGAGCTTTTAGCATCTCCTCACTGCAAATGCACACATATACACGAGAGAGGAGGCATATGTGACTTCCAAAGTCATCTGTGCAAACTTTTGACACAGAAAACAGAGATCTCTGGTATTTTTGCAAGCTGGGTTCCAAGTGTCCTTGTCTTAATAAGAGAAGCCGGTCATTACACCTTATTAAACACTGTGCATCACTAAAAAAGTTCTGCACATGCAACTGCTTTTGTCCTTCAAGATGGGAACGACTCATACCCTATGCATAAAGGAACTTTACAAGCAGATAGAATGAAAGACAGATAAATAGGCAGAAAACAAAAGGATAAAACAAAATATGAAGTTGAGAACTATTGGAAAGACTCAACCTATGACATGGTCAGTAAATATTCAGCTTCTGTATGCTATAAATACCCAGAAGATCTGTGCCCCATGCAATGTAACCTCAGCTCAGACCTTATGAACACCCAGCACTCCGGCATACACAGTCAAAGCCCTTGGGTGCATTCCCTCAAGCCTCCCCAGCACTTTCCATAAGAAATGCTCCTTCCCTGCTGAGTTGTTTGGCTCTCAGACAGCACCAAGCTATGCTGTTCTGCTGTATTGTACTTGGCATGTGGGCACTGTGCAGACAGGCACATTACAATGCAATACCTGTGTATCGAGACAGGGAGGAATGAGAGCCCTGATAGATGTGGAGTGGAGAGGGCTAAGTGGAGAGGACTAAGCTATGTCTCCAGCCTTCCTTACATGCAGGCAGCCAGCGTGGGATAGGGAGCAGAAACCAGAAAAGGCAGCAGGCAGATAAAATGAAGCAAACAGGCTTTTGCAAAGCCCACAACAGCAAAGGTTGGGCTGTGCTGGTCCTGGGTGGAATTGCTCCGCCGGTGCTTCAGAATTAGGGTGAGGTGGCAGGTGCATGAGAGGACTGGCAATACACAGAGCCATCCTGGAGATAACAGGTTGTCTGTCAACGTGAGGAGCTTATGTACATGTTGGACCACAGAGCTCCCACTAACGGAGAAATTAAACCTGTCTCCACACACCAGTCCCAGTGCTCTGATTACATTTACAGAGGTTGCGACCTGCATCCTGTCACCATGGAAACCTCTCCTGCTGCCAGCATGCAGTCAGGTTGTTTCTGTGGGTGGCTGATATTTAAAGGTAGAGGCTATGGAGCTGGAACAGTGAAAGCCAGGGCACCAAGTTTACGAGCAGCCGAGTGGCAAAATTCATTTCATTCCCTTTGACATCTTGTAATCTTGACTGGCAATGCCAAGAGACAGCAAGAAGGTGGCAGAGAAAGAAGAGAAGGAGAGAAAAGGAAACAGAGAAAGGGGGGAATAGAAAGAGAAGTCATAGATCTTTTTCAAGCAATTCTGCTGCCTAGGGAAGGGAATTTGTGTAGTAGATTCATTATGAAACAGAACACTTTTGATCCACCAAAATAACCTTTTCCTTCCATTCCCCCCCCTCTAAATCAGGATTTGTATCCACTCCACATCTCTCCTTCTTTACTTTTGTGATAAACAGTCTTCTAATTGTCTTCTACACCCTTCTCTATATCTGGAGTGAAACGTGCCCTTGGTGTAATTCCCTGACACTTCCTGAAATCAGGGGCCTAGCACTGGAGATGGATGGGCTCCTTGGTCCCTGAGTGCCTGAAACCAGAGCTCGTCCAGCTCTGGGCTCTGCATCTCACCAGTTTCATCTTCTTGTCAGCTAACTTGCCATGTGTGCTGTGCACATGGATGTAAGTGGAAACTGCACTGTGATTCTGTGCCAGAGGAGTCCCCAGAGGGAACCGTTGCAAATATCAGAATAGAGAAGGAGCACAAGCAGGCAGAGTCTGGGGCCAGGAAAGCTGCTCAGCACAGAGATGGCTGACAGTGCAGCTGACTACGATGTCAGCTTCTCACACAGGAGACAGACACTACCTGACAGGCAACTACTTAGCTTCCAATTTTCCCTGGTATAAAACTATTCTGTTAAGCAATGGAAGGCAGCGCAATGAAGGTAAATAAAAGTGACACGGGACCCAGGCACTGCTCTCTCTCTGCCCCGCTAGAAGATGTGATTCTCTGATCGTTCGGTGGAAGATACAGGGGAGCCGGGTGAAAGGAGATAAACTGCAGGAGGAAAACACTTGTGGGGATAAAGGCAGGTGGCTGGGAATCAGAGTGCTGCCCCACAGAACGGGAAGTTTGAGGCTGGAGCATTTGTTGGGAGCTTGCTTCTGCTGCAGGTTCTCCAGCATTCTCTGTGTGATCTCAGTTAAAGAGGGATCACCCTCCTTGAGAACCAATTATAAGTTACCCAGGCACCCTGCATAGAAAGCAGAGAGCGAGAGGTGAAGACTTACAGACGTACATTTTGGCATGTATAAGGTGCAAAGAAAAGCACCATCATAGCTAGGACTGTATGAGCACAAGTGACTGTCATGTATTTAGCTAAATAGAAGTGTGTGGCAAAATGTGAACTGTGGCGCAGACCCAGGAGTTAGAAGCAGGAAACAATGATAGATATTGGGCATTTAGTGGTGTGAGAAGCCAGGAATGCTTCCAGGATGGGAATCTGTGTGAATAAAGCTGGATTTTCCACTAGGATCTCATCCCTGCTCCCCTGAAGATCCTACCTCATTGCTCCCCTGTTTTATCTTTTGCTCCTGCAGTGACTGCAAGTTATCTGGAGCATCTCTTAGCCCTGCTTTCCTATCCCAGCAGAAATCTGCACCATGAAAGGATTCAACAATGGTACAAAGAGTAAGAGTTTGCATACCAGCTCAGGAGCCCCTGGAGCCCAGCTCAGTGTAAGAGATCCATTGTTTAGGTGCCACAAGAGTGATTGCTGTGAGTGCACATGGACACAGGACACAGAGCCATGACTAAGAGATCAGTTGGTTTAGGAGGAGGTGAGAAAGAAAAGGCATCAGCTGGAATCCCAGATCAGCTTGCTCTGGGTTGGATATCTGACCTTTGTAATGCTTTGATTTGAAATTGTAAACCCTTGTAATCCTGGTGGATTACATCTCCATACCCTTTAATGTGTGCATCCCCCAAAGCCATGCAAATGCAGGGAGAGGGAGAATGGCACAGCACAGACATCCCTGCTGGATAAAGAGTACTTCTCCACTGCCCTCTCTTTCACCTTGAATAATGTCCATTTCCCTCGGGGAGAAATAGAGTGGGGTTACACGTAAGGGATTGCAGAAGTTTAGAGAAGTGCCATACAAAGCAGCAGATAATTACATTAGAGGAGATAAGAGAAAAGTAGAGAAGAGGAGGGTTTTAAGACTTTGAGGTCTAATCAGACACTTACCTGGCTAAATTACTGCAATTATCACTCCAAAGGCACACAGCACTGTCTGTACTGATCACTGACTCAAAGGAAAGGCTGAACTTCGCACGGGTTGCCAACTTAATCCCTTTTCTGTTTGAAATGGAGGCGGCATAGACGCAGTGCAGGCAGTAACTGTGCCCCCGTTTGGAGGTCATATAGGTGTGAAAGAGAAAATGCTGCTCTAGGAGTGATGCACTGAAGCTGTATTTAGGAGACCTGGGTTTGACTCCAAGCTCCTATGAGGACTTTCACCAAATCACTGGAGTAGGGTGGATCCAGACAGTGAACGGTAATATTTATTTGGGCTTTCCTGCTGCATGGAGGCTGACACTTCTGCCTGTTTTTCATACTCTGGGGTATGGGGAACTTGGTTAACTTCACTGAGATCTGCTGCTTTGTATCACCCACCGCATTCAGCAGGGAGAGGGAGGCAGGACAGACCTCAGGACAGCCAGGTGCTCCTTCACAACTGCAAAACCAGCCCAGCCCAGCTGTTTGTCAGAACAGAGAGCGGGCAGACCTGTGGGTGACAATGTCAGAAGTGCCTTCCTTACCTACTAACATAGCAGAGCACCCAGAATTGAGATGGCGGCAGGCACTGAGCTGGCTGATGATCCAACTCCAAAGTGGGGCCAGATTTCCTTGTCTGAGAAGGCCACTTTGACATCACCCACACAGTGCCTGTGCTGTGCCCACAGTGTGTGCAGGGGGGCTGTGCTCACTGCTGCCATGCACAGCCAAGCATGGGCAGCAGCTGCCAGGCTGCACCTTGCAGATGGGAGAAGTGAAATGATCCACTGCCTGCAGACAGAGCACAGGGGGCCAAGGCTGCCAGCCTCTTCTTGAGGTGGGAAGTGCTAATTAGGGAAACAGCTCTTTTCTTTTTAAAGCACCGTTTCCTCTGTTTTCAATTAGACAATTCATAAGCTTGGAGTTAACTGCATACTGAAGTGCTTGCTTGGAACAAGGCCACAGGGCTCAGTGTTCTGCAGAGCGGTGCCCCTGGAGGATGGATGCACATTGCAGGAGAAATCTCCAGGAGTGGACATCCGTTTAAACTTGAAGTTGAATGGAGCTGAGCTGATGGAAGGGAACATGGGCTCTCCCCCTTGTTCTGTCACCAGCTCGAGGGTCGCTCTCCTTCAGCCTCAGCTTCATGACACAGAGATGGCATTTTTGCACTCTGAACATCCCGAAACCTTCACATAAAGACTGTGAGAAGCGTCAGTGCAGTCAATGCAAGAACATCTCTGGGGCTTCGCCTGGAGAGCAGCTCTGCAGCGTTTGACGCTTCCATGAAAGCGTTTAAAGCATCTGGCAGAAGGGGGCAATGTAATAACAGCTGCACAGCTGAAGGCTCGGGGTATGTTTTCTCCAGCTGAACTCTTGTGCATCCTCAAGTTTTATTCTTTAATTTCGTACTGAATGAACTATTGTAACACTTTGCATTTACAAACGGCGGCGCCTTTCATTGGAAGAGCTCAAAGCAGTTTACAAACATTCATTGATTGCTTGACAAGCATGAAACGGAAGAGTAAGTGTTTTACAGAATGACAGGAGTGAAACAAGCTCCCAAATTTAGGGATGACTTCCAGATCTTATAGCAGAGAAGATCGCCAACTAACGGCAGTCATTTTTGCATTTAATTAATAATGCAATGCATCCAGTATCCAAGCTCGCAGATAATGGGCTTGTAATACAGCCTAACATGCCTCCCATATCATTAAGTTTAACTGTCACACTAAATATCAGACTGGCGTGCAGCCTTGTCAGTTTTTCTTTCTTTCTTTCTCATGAGAATGGAACAAGAGCAGCTGCAGGGAAGGAGAAGCTGAAGGGCTGAGATGATGTGGTGTGGCAGTAGAAAGCCCCTGAGGGGACAAAATCATGGCTTGTTCACCACCAGGGCTTGGAGGGAACAGCAAGGCAGTGAATGCTGGCAGGCAGCCCCTGGTGCTGCGCCGGCACATTGCAGCTTCCAAGGCTGCCTTGGCTTTTTTAGCTGCTATTTGTTTCTAATGCGAGAAGGAATGTTGTTTGCTTGTTTGTTTGTTTGTTTCAAGACAAATGTGGGGTTTTTTTGTTTTTGAATTCATCATTAATGAAACACTCTCAATTCCCCGGAGTGGAATGCATTTCAACTTGCAAATACTATTCTAATTACAACCTATTATTATCACGACATATTACAACTGACACAACAGCAGCACTCCGTGTCATCATTTAAATGGGCCTTGGACCCCTCTGCCCCCCTCCAAGCTCTGTCTCCCAGGACATGCCATGGCTCCTAAGGACATCCTCCCAGGATCCATAGGCCCTGGAAGACACAAATCACAGCTTCCAGCCAAGCAGAACGACTGCGGTCCCCAGGCAAAAGAGTTGAGGCGAATCTTTTTGTCGTAAGTCAAACGAGTTTGATTTTTAAATTTCCACCCAAATCATCATTTTCTTCGAGAGATTATTTTTGGACCAAACCTATTGCTGTGCTTTTTGCAGTATGAGCTTCCATTCCCCAGGCGCCTGGCTCTCATTTTTCTTCACAAAGATTTATAGGAACTTCTCCCATACCACTGATTTCTTCATAAGAGAAAAGATCACTTCGGGGACCTACCTCTGTCTCCAGCTACATTGTTTAACACCTCTAAATATTCCTACTTATGAACTAACATCTGGGTCAGTCTACATAGCGTAGTTTGAAAGCCATTAAGACAGATGCCTGCATTTCATTAAGCAAGATTTGATAAGGTGGGTAGGGTTACAGGGCAAGATTACTATGGGAATTCAGTGAGTTTAAACCTTCACTCCAGTTAATAAAATCAAACAATACATCATAAAAGTGTCTGGAAATTGGCTCAATAATTGAAATAGAACTGTGTGATGGATGGAGATTTATGGATGCTAATGCAGAAGCACGACTACATTAGAACATCATATCTGAGCGTATTTTCAATCCAGAGCCTCAAATCCAAGTCTGCCTTTTGTGCTGCTTTAAGGCAAAAGATTCTTTTTTCTTCTTCTTCTTCCCAGAATGAAGAAAACATCACAGAACAGATGGACCAGTTTTAATCTGAAGTCTCACAGTTCATCTCAAGACCCTGAAGTGCAATGGTGTGGCTGATGCTTACACAGATATTTCTGAGCTGGTTTTTCTGAGCTGACAGCCCGGATCTCAGTGCTGGTGACCCAGCTATGTACCACTGGTTGGCAGACTACAAGCCAGTGCTGTGTTGCTGTCTGTATTGCTGCTCAGCATGCCTGACACACACTGCCACCACCACCTTGCATGGTAGTGTTACCATTAAACTGAGAAATAGCATCCAGGTTCATTTTAGCCACAAGCCACCCAACATTTTGTCATATCTCATCTTCACCCCAAATGGAAATGCTCGCAGAGCTCTAACATTACAACCCCTATGTCCACCTGGACCTTTCCCCAGGACAGATCTCTCCTTCTCAACCCACTGCTTCTCAGGTAATGTGGGCTTTTGCCCTAAATCTTTGTTTTCTCTCTGGAGCAGACAGGGAGTTCTCCCTCCTCTGGAGAATTGTATACCCTCCCTTAACTCCATCCCTCTCCCTCAGCCCTGCTGGCAGTCCTTGGTGCTGGCTGCTTGTAGGAAGTGTCCCCTCTGCAGCCTTAATGAAGTGTGTGGCAGTCCTCCTCATTAAGACTTGGTGTTGTCAATAAAAGAGTCATTAAAGTAGTTTGATGAGGGTTGGGAGAAAGAGAAAAGGTGCTGCAACACATCTACAGGGCAGAGGGCAGCTCCATCACACATTGTAACCAAACAGCAAGGGATCAATATCACCTTTGCATTAAACTGAAACCCATCCGTCAGCCCGAGGAGCAGCAGCCTCCAAGAGAGCTCAGCTCAGTGCTCTTTTCTCCCTTCCTATCTTTCCCATCCTCCCCTTTACAGACTGTCCTTTTCCCGATGCTGATGAGCTTTTCCAGGAGGCCACAAAAGGCTCCTTGGGATTTAAGCAGTGTAACCCGTTCCCCACGCCTGGCTGTAGCATCAGAACACAGATGTTGGGAGATGCCCTCAGACCACCTCCACCCCAACCATCCTGGGCACACCCAGGAAAGGAGTCCTTGCACATCCTTGCCATGTGTCACCTCCACCGCAGAGGCACAGGAGGAACATGCCAGTGGGGTCCTATTGGAATGCACTGCTGTTACCAGAAACGATTACGCTCTATACATTCTAATGTATACATCTCAACACATCTGCTTGCTTCCAAGAAGCCTTCACAACACAGAAAATACAGCACGGCTGGGAGGTAAGTGAATCCAGAATCTGGCAGTCTATGCCAGCAGCAAGGTCCAGTAATTTAGATGTGCACTGGAACCAGATCGGTTTGCCATAAGTCAGAGAGAGCTGCAGCTGCTGACATATTTTTGTTTCTCATTGGCTTCAGAAACTGATGAACGGTCACCTGCAAGCCCTCGTGAAGCAGAGGTGCAGAGCCAAATAGCGTGGACATGGGAAGACCACTTAGCCTTCAGAAAGGAGAGATGATTTATGAGGGTTGTAACCAACCTTTAACTGAATGACTTAGTCACACGAGAAGGAAGATATACGAGCTGTTGGGCAATGAAACCGACGTAAGCATGTAAACTCTGGGATTACAGCAGAGCATTAGCATGGCACAGCTGATTAGTAAACCAGGAGAAATTATTCAAGCAGTCAGGTGAATGACCAGATTGGAAAGATGCCTTTTTTTTACTGAGCTGTTGGTCACTGTCAGAGGCAGCAAATGACACCCAGTGGTCCAACAATTTGACCTGGAATGGCAGGAGCTGTGATACAGAAATAGATGGACTGGCATCTGTTCTGAAAGAGCAAGAATGAGAGTCTGCTCTGAATTGGCAGCAGCCACAGCACCGGAAAGGGAGGACAAAAGGGCAAGTGAGTGTACTACCCACGGAGAGCCAGCAGGATGAATAAAGAGGCTGGAAATGTATCTCCAGTGCTGCAGTGCCAGAAGAGGTGAATAAATGACCTGATCCCGTTTAATGAAGCCTGTGATCCTCCACCCCCCTCTGTAGAATGGGCGTCCCAGGGTCAGCGTGTGCCTGCGTGAGCATGCACACATCCTTATCTTATCTAATTACTAAAAGTTTCAGATTAATTTCAGCGCAGCTGCTTGAAAGGGCTGTTATCAGGCGAGGCTTTGCGGTTTAACCTTGTTACCCTTCTGTCGTTAACCTTTCCGAATGGCAGAGGGGAAGGCTGAGAGAATGGTGATGTGCTGGAAGAGCAGAAAAGGGGCAGATGGGAACCGAGGAGCCCGCATCTCCTGGCTGTGTGCATCCAGCTCCTCTCCAGGTCCTGTGACACACCAGCTGGCTGCTCACCTGCACTGACAGGCACTGCACTGCGCCCAGCAGCCCATTGCAGGGACACAGCTCCTGCCAACCCCTCCAGATCCTTCCATATTTCCCACTCTCCCATTTTACCTGCATTGCTCAGCTCCTCCCTGCTCTGTTTCCATAGCTACACGCAAAAACATCTGGCTTCCTGAGAAACTGGATTTCAAAGCAAGACAAGCCTTCAAAGGAATTTGTCCATTTAACAGAATACCACTAGGAGAGAGCCCTGTCTGCTGAACTTCAGGCTGAAAATGATGCAGGTGGGGCTTTCATCATGCAGTGAGGCAGCTTGACACCCACAGCCCGCAAAGCGTGATGCTACAGAGCAGTGATGCAGGGGTAGCTGCCAGCCACTGCCAGACCCCCTCACCTCCTTCCCAGCTGACCACCGAACAAAATTTGTAGCCTATCCACAAAGAAAAGTGGCAAGGGAAAGAAAAAGGTCATTTATTGGGGACTCACTGCCTGGCTCTGTCTGCAGAGGGGTGAGGTTGAACAGCAGCGTTGGCTGTGCTTGTGCATGGTGTGAAGGCTGTGAGTAACAGCACGTACATCTGCGTGGCAGCTGAGACTTCGTGGTAAAATGGATTCAATTTTAGCAGCATCTGCTGCATGGTCAGTATTGTCTTAACAAAATCTTCAGATAGGGCCTGAGGGGGACATCCGAGGTGCTGAGCTCTGTCTCCAGGCTGTGGGATGGATGTGCAATCCAAGACCACCCAGGACGCCTCCACACTACACTCAGAGCTCTATGATAACCTCAAGATCTGCAGCGAAAGACCAAAAATCACCAGAGCAATGTGTTTCAGCAGAACAGAGCTAAAGCTTTGCTGCTGAGGTAAACGCTGCAACAGGAAATGTGGTGGGTGAAATCCCCACACGCTTGCATGCAGTGATCACAACCCAGGCAGCAAAGGAAGGCGAAGCCCCACCACAACACCTGCAAAGCAACCCGCTGCTCGTTTGACATGAGGAAAAACTTCCCCCATCCCCTAAATATGATAAAGTGGTTTATCTCTTGGGCAAGGCTCACTGGCTGTCTAATTCACTCTTTGCACCACGCTTTCAGAGCTACAGATATGCAGAAAACCCGTGAGATGATCCTTTTCTTTGCAGTTGCATGAATGTTTTTCCTTCTGAGATTTGCATCGATCAGGTTTCACTGATCTTTCTGGCATATCTGAAGGCAGTTTCTTCCATCTACGGGACCCAGCTCATCCCTTTATAAACTCGTTTTTAAAGTTAGTCACTCGCAGCAAGCAGCTGCTGTTTATTTGCAGTCTGTAATGAACTGAGGAGGATTTCTATGGAGAAACATTTAAATATTTATCCCTAAACACCTCCAGGTGAGAACATGCATACAGATCCATCTACTGTACACCCACCTGCATGCACTACCATTCCTTGCATATGATCACAGCAGCTCACGGCTGCCAGGAGCCGTGGGCAGCTAAGAGAAATTCACATTTTGCTCCCACTGGAGACTCTCACTTTTCCCAATCCTGCCTCATGAAACCCTGCCTGATTAGCAGATATAATGGCAAAGACTCCTGTCTGTGATGGAGATGCATTCCAGCAAGCCAATCTCCTGTGCAAGGCCCTCTGAATGGCAGCAATGTTTTCCATGCTGCATCCAGTCCCGCTGCAGAGCAATTTCTTGCACGCAGCATCCCAAAAGCAAGGATGTGCTGCGAAACTGCTGTCAGTGCATGCAAGCTCACATAGCAGCACCCAAAGTAAAAGGGAAAGGATGAAAATCAAGTGAATTTTGTACACAGAATAGGAAACTTGTGTGGTCCGGAGCGGCACTGGACATGCCTCTGGTCACAGCACCTTCACCTCTCCTCCAAAGCCCTCCATTCTCATTGCTGTTATTCATAGAGGTGCTGTCCCAACCTAAAAGGACTCTGCAATCATTTGAGGGGTTTTCTTGCTGGTGAGCTTCAGATAAAGAAGGCTGCACTTGGGTTCAAAATTTGGGAATACGAGGATGGAAAATATTAGCAGTGTATCCCCATAGCCGGCCTGCATTAATTCATTTGTGTAGCAGAGGAGCGGATGCGGGACTGCAGGTTAATCTAATGCAATGCCACTTCTGTTTTGCAGAGTGCAGTTTGCACTTATTGACTGTCAAAAGCAAGTTAAAGTGCACAACCCTCCTGTTTCTCCGGGCGAGATTGAAATATGAGCGGCTATTACTCTCTATCCCCTTCCTACGCAAGATGTAGGAAGTGGGGATGTTTAATTGCAAAACAGGCAAGCGCTGCTTCTCCTCCTCGGCATTAGGGGAAGGGGGTCTGCCTCTGTTTGGAACAGACCCAACCCTCATCTCCTGTTGTGCTGGGGGTTCGGCACAGGGGGGTTAAAGCAAAGGCCGCACAGCTCTGGCTCTGCTGTGCCAGCAGGTGCGCTGAATTGTGCGCTAATGAAGGAGATGCTCGCCTAACTGCCGCCTGATTAAAATGCTAATGCAGGGAGCTCGCTATCAGCTGTGTTGTTGCTGGGGGGTGGGGTTGGGCTTTTTGCAGTTAGTTAGGGAGAGCTCGACCTGTGAGGAGCACGGATGGAGGAGCTCAGCACCTTGTGAGGCTGAAAGAGGAGGAGGAGGAGGAGGAGGAGGAGGCATTTGAGCAGAGCTCTGCGGTTCCTTCCACCTTCTTTGGGGCGTCCCCACCCCCTCTGCTTCCTTTCTTGTTCCCTCCCTGCAGCTGAGGGACCGGAGCAGCACCACCAGTTTCGACTGGTGGAAAGGAGGTGGCAGGGCCATGATCCCAGAGGACATTCAGAGACTCCTTGAAGGTAACCACCAATTCCTCCTTGCTGCTCTCCTGTTTAACAGCAAATCCCCTGCAGTCGTTGCAGAGAAAGAGCCTGGAAGGCCTTTAGCATCTCATTGTGGTGATCTAGAGAGGGGAGTGGGAGGTCTACGGGAGTTACTTTTCCTCTACAGCTGATGGATGGCTTTGTGGTCCTCAGGTTATGTGTGTGCCTTTCATATCACTAATTCCGATGAGAGAAGCATAGGGGATGTGGCTGCTTGTCCTGGTGCTCAGTGTTGTCAGAATACCGGGAGTTGGCAGGTGGGTCTGTGCCTGTGTTAGGAGGGGAGCAGCTCTCTGGTGGTTCCAGAAGCTGTGTTTGTAGAGGAGAAGAGCATGGGTAAGGTTGAGAGGTGTTTTCTGCTGTGATGTCCCCACCACGTGCCTTCCGTTAAAGCACTGTGTGGGCTTTGCTGGGGTGAGCCAAAGGGGCAGGCGCACAGGGTAGAGTAAACTTGTGTGCTGCAATGAGACGCCCCTTCCCTTCCCCCCTGCTCCTTCCCCCCAGGCTTTTGCTGTAGCTGTGGTAGTGCTATGTCCTGGTTCTGGATGTTGTGCAGTGCTGTATGCATCCTTGGGGATGTGCAGAGCAAGCTGGTTGTGGTGAAGGTACAGGAGAGATTCAACCCTGCTCAAAATTGGAGATAGACTGAGAAAGCAGTGTCAGCTTCAAGCTTTGCTTCTGCTTGCTGAAGTGAAGGTGACCTCCTGAGGCCTCACATCCAAGGGAAGAAGCTGTGATGGTGGCAGCATTGCTTTCCTGTAGGCATGTGATGGAGCTTCTGGGCAGTTCAGCAGGTTTTCCTGATTTCTCTGTAAACCTGAGCAGTTGGACAGACCCCTTCCCACTGAAGCAATGGGTCAGCACTGCAGAAACTGGGCTTTCCTCATCTGCCAACCGTGCTTTGCAACCATGAATGAATTCTGCACAGGTGTGGAAAAAAAACTGGTGACTGTTTCTTTCTGCAGCAAATTTATGCAAACAGGGGAACCCATACTCAGGGTTGGTGGTTTTTTCTCTCTAGCATTGCCTTTTCTTTTGCAGTCACCTCTGCTTGCATGCTGACTTCCCCCTGCCCTGCTGACTCTTGCTGACCTCCCTGTATGTAAAGCCTGAGCAGCAGCACTGCAGGCTGAAGCAGCAGCCTTGGCCCATTGCTGCACGTTGCTGGCACATCCTGCTGCTGTAGGTGCAGGCAGGGTGATGGGAAGGAGCTGTTTGCATTCTGCTGCTCGATGCTCTGAGCTGTTGTGTTTGAGCCTGACCTGCTCTGCCTCGAGGTTTTGTGACCTTTGGTTTCCTGTTGCTCATCTCCTGACAGCACCAGCCCATTGTATCATAGAATGGCCTGGGTTGAAAAGCACCATAGTGATGTTCTAGTTCCAACCCCTGCTATGTGCAGGGTCGCCAACCAGCAGCCCAGAGCCACATCCAGCCTGGCCTTGAATGCCTGCAGGGATGGAGCATCCACAGCCTCCTTGGGCAACCTGTTCCAGTGCATCACCACCCTCTGGGTGAAAAACTTCCTCCTAATATCCAACCTCAACCTCCCCTGTCTCAGTTTAAAGCCATTCCTCCTTGTCCTTTCACTTGTGAGCAGCCATTGCCCCTCCTGTCTGTATGCTCCCTTCGAGCACTGGAAGGCCACAATGAGGTCTCCCTGAAGTCACCCCAACTCTGAGTTCCTTCCAGTCCCAGCAGTCAGGGCACACAGCCTCTCAGCCCATCAAAGCTCCTTCCCAAATGCACTGTGTCTTCCCCCAGATGTAGGTGTGAATTCTCCCCTCTGCTTTTTAATCGTGGGGGCTTTGGTGAAGTTCGCCCTTTCCCGTTTTTGATGTGCAGCGCTTTATTGTTTGCTGCTGACGCTTCTGTAAACAACTCATTTCTGCACCTGCCACCTTCCTTTAACTTAGATTATTTTCTTGTTAGCTGACTGTTTTTAATTGAAGGCTTCAGATCTCCTTCTAAAGCACAGCCTTTGTTTGCTGACAAGTAGAGCAGGCTATGAATGGAGATTAATTGCATGTCACATACCTCTGTATCAAACTTGCTGTGTCTTAACAATCTGTACAGTCTCGAGGCCTTCCAGGGGCTGGGAAGGTTTCTTGCTATGCAGGAACCAAAGGAGCTTAAGCTCATCAGGTTTTCAAACTGCATTACAATAAGAATTCTTGTGTTTAAAGTAAAAATTACAACTTGAAGAGCCAGTGCCTACTGGTGCATGGGCTATAATGTCTGCTTCCTTATATTAAGCTTTGTTCCATAGTGGAGGGCTGTATGTAAGGTGCCCAAAAGGCCAGTAGCCAATGGCTGGCTCCCCAACAGCCCTGCTGTTATCACAGAAGCCATCTCTGAGGTTGCAGTGGTTGAAAGCTGATATACCATGGCTATCTTCTCTACAGTGCAATGCTGCAGTGCTTCTGGATGCTGATTGCCTTATGTTTATGAATAGATGTGGTGGCAGCAGTTTTATTACTCGGTTCCACGTCACAAAGAAGCAGCTCAAGTTGTCATTAATTGCACAAGGTTTCAGTCCTGCTTCAGTCTAAGGGAAGCTCAGGGTATTTCTCTTTGTTTTGCACAGGTTTCTTCTGAAGGCTGAAACAGAGGTTCTTAAAAATGTGGTGTATCTGACAAATCCAGGGCTTCTGCTCTGTTTTATAGAAGCTAAAGGCAGCCTGTTTTCCTCTGCCCTGCCCAACCTCTTCATCCCAGAGGGGGGGGTCTGAAGGGCCCTTCTCTTGCAGAGTTTGGGCAGCAGAGAGGACAGAAGAGATGCTGCCCCGTGGGAGTGCAACTGCATCTGCAAAGCATAGCAGAGCCAGGAGCTGCTGCCTTCAAGGTGAGCAGCCTTAGTGCTGCTTTAAAAATAAGCAAACAAGTGCTGTGTTCTGTGGGGCTGTTGGGTTCCAGGCAGTGCTGGTGCAGCATTCTGACCCCCCCCAGCTGTCTTGTTAGCATCCTGGAAACATTAATGCAGTCTCACGGATGCTTGAGGTGTCTGCACTCTGTTGATAGGATGGGAAACTGCAGGAGGGACTGTGTGAAGCAGCAAGCAGTGATGGAGCAGAGCAGCTAGCTCAGCACTGGCTTCCATCGCTTTGGTGTTGAGCTTCTGAGTTGGCTTTCTGATGGCAGATGAGTAGAAAAGAGCAACAAGTGTTTGCCTGTGGGCATGGGAGAGATGTGCACGGCCTCTACATACCTTTCAGCTCTGCTCATTGAGTGATGATTAACGCAGAGATTTAGTGCAGCCATTAAAGGGTTATTTACTCCTCGGACTCGGGTGGCTGTGACATAATTCTTACAATGCTGTGCACTGCGTGTGGGATTAAAGTGGATGACTGCAATTGCCTCTAGAAACTCTCCTGAAGCACTTGATGAAATCTCAACTGTTTTATTTTTTTTCCCCCTCTCTTACCTTTGGTAGCTGCAGGAAATGAAAGGGAGAGCCCTGTAAACTTTCGGAGTGGATCACAGAGAGCAATCTATAAACATCAAGAATATAACGTTACTGACAAGCAGTAAAACTAACATTGGGGTGATTTACTCCGGAGCTGCTTACATATTGCTCTTCCTGATCCACTTGGAGAGTTTATGGTTAGGCTTTCTTTTTCATTTCCTGGTGCTATAAACATCGTGGCTGGCTCTGAAAGGGCTCTGCCTGCTTTGCAGGAGGGACCACAGCTCTGCTATAACTTATCCAGCAGCTGATCTGTGCTGACATGGCAGCAAGTAAATACCATATTGCAGCTGATGGCATACTTGTGGAGCTGCTTTGTGCTTTAAAAGGGCAGAAGAACAGCTGATGTTGGTCCAGTTTGCAGCTCTCATTTGCTCTTGTTGCAGCCTGCAAGGGTTTCTCTTGCTGACTGATCTCTACAGCGCTGTCTTAAAGCAGATTTGTACATAATAAACTGTCCCCTCAGCCTTCATCTATTCTTATAGTAAGCTTCTCAGAGCAAGGCATGTTTTTGTGCCTAGATACGTGTCCTTGGTTATTTCTCATGTTATTTGTAAGCAGTGCAAGTCTAGCACTGTTGGTTTGTCGTAAGTTGGTGCTGTATCCTGGAGGGGGAATTAAAAAAAGTGTGGAGATGTGCTGAAAATGAAACTTAAATGAAGCAAAAGATCCAGCAGAGCCTCAGTGGGATACCAGGCAGAGCCAGGATGTTCTGACCTGATGCCTCTGTGCTCCTGCAGCTGCTGAAACTGCTGCTGGATGTAGGTGTGTGTTTAGGGCAGCACTGTGAATTTGTGTTCCTGCCCTTCAGCAGAGATGTGCCAGCTGAGTGCTGTCATCAGAGGGGATGCATTGGGGCACTTGGATGTCCTCAGTGCTGTCTTTGTGCTTCAGGCTCTGTTTCTTGGCCACAGGTGGTGGCTGTAGTGTGGGACTGCAGGCAACGAGGCACAGGTGGTTCATCTCTGCTTCCCATGTGCTGAGAGCATCACTGTTAGGAGAGAGCTGGCAGTGACCTGGACTAGTCTGAATTTGGCTAAAATGTGCTTTTTGCTGAGTGCTCCAATGGGAAGTGATGCTTTCAGCTGAACAATCCCAGAGATGACAGCAGAGGGGTTGCAGAAAGCAGTGTCACGATCTGGCTTTGCTCCTCCTTCCCCTTGCTGCCTTGCCCAGCGCTGTGTTTCTCTGCTCCTCTTCATCACTGCAAAGACAAAGTGGGAAGGGAGCCCCGTTTGTGGGGATGCACATCTGCCCCACTCCCTGAGCACCCAGCTTGCTCCGTCCTTGCTTCTGTCCTTCACTTCAGAGAGATGTTTCTCTCTTTTCCCTCCAGCTCTCAGCCTTTCTTACGTTTGTCATAGGCAGGTGATGAAAGTAAGAGCTCACGACTTTAGCAGGGGAAGATATTCATTTCTCCTGTGGCACTTTGATCTTCTGTGCTTGCAGGTAGAGGAACTGTTTTGTTAAGGAGCTATAAAGGTTCCTGGGGCGTGCTGAGCAGTGCTGGCTGCCGTTCCGGCAGCTGAAGCATAAGGAGCTGCAAGTCTTGCAAGCAGGATATTAAACTGACATTAGTGTCACAGTATGGGGCATGAATTAAAGGTTGGAGAGGGCTGGGGGTGTACAGCACCACAGCTTTGAAGCCAATCTTTGCTAGAGGAAAGCAGCAGTAAAGCTGCCGGAATACAGGGATGGTGATGCTTTCATTTACAGAGCAGGTGTGGTTGCAAATGTTCTGTTTTTCTAAGAGGCTTCTGTAAGGAGTATAAATATTCATCCAAATAGAAGGCACTTCATCTACCTGTAGTCTCTTTGCCTTTCAGTTTAGGTTAGATTTCTACATGTAGCTGTGCTTTCCAAGTGAGAGACTACCATATTTACTTCTGCCAAGCTGTTCTGTTGGGCAAGCACAGTGTATCTGAGCATTAGCAGAGCACATGGTGTGATATATCTGTATGTGGGTGAGAGCACAACAACCTGGTGTTCAATGCCTGCTCCTTAGGAAGGTTATCCTAGTGAAAGCCACCAGCAGGGATTTTCTTTAAGCGTTGGGTGTCAGGCATCCACTGCATTAGAAGTGTTTTGGATGCTTCTCTGAATGGCAGCCCTTAAGGCTTTCATAGCAGCAGATTTTTAGGGTTTGGGGAAGCAGAGAGGTATATGGGAGGTGTTGGGTGCTGCCCACAACAGTGTAAGGCAGTGGTTAATGAGTGAAGAGAATGCATGTGGCAGAAGAGTGGTGTTCAAGCAAGGCTTCTGACCTTGCCAAAAGAGCCAACTCTTTTATTGCTGGCTGTCAGCAGGGGACAGACCCACTGGAAGCTGTGAGTCCCAGTGTCTCGTGGTGGGCTGACAGGCTGTCTTCCTCAAGTCTGCACCAGGGCTTTCTGATCCTTGAGATGCTGATGCTGCTCTCCACCAAGGACTGGTACCTTCAGCTGCCCATTAGCTTTAACTTGTTTCTTTCCCTTTACTCAGATGCTGAGTGCTTCCTGGTGGATGGGCTGCAGAACGAAAACTTGAGCCCTAGAGCAAGGGAGCAGAGGAACACAATTCTCTATGGCTTCCAGCAAGCCAGAGCCAGGTATGTATTGTCTATGTCTGTCTTCTAATGAACTTCAATAACTTAGGGTTTTTTTTTGCATATTGCATGCTGTATTCAGGAAAGAGGATAATTGGCCCATGGTTTGAAAGATAATGGGCATTTAGAAGTTGGTATAATTGAGAGTATGCTGTGTCCTTCTATTTACATCAGCTGGTTATATTTGGTTGTCTGCAGAGTTATCATTGCCTGCCTTTGGAATCTGTTGTTTCTTAAAGCAGAAAACGTGATTTGGGCAGCATCTGTACAGCTCTTGGCATATGAATCTGATGCTCTTCTTCCTCCACCGTGGTGCTATTGAGGATTTTGTGTATGGAGGGGGAAAAAATCCATTACTTGATGCTGAGATATGTGGATAAATCAATACAGTGAGCAAAGGCTCACACTGCTGGCTTGCTGCTGAAAGCATCCATGCCATGTGTGGCTCCTGAGCCCAAACACGCATTGCAAAAGGAGAGAAGATGACTTCCTAAGTTAAATCTCTGAACTGTGCTCCCAAATCTGCTGACCTCAGCCTTGTTCAAATCTGCAATGAGAATGGGAGCTGCGTCATTTGGATTTGAGAGCAAAGCAGACAAAGGCTGTGCTGTGGTGCTAGGGGAAAATCAAGGGATATAAAACAGAAAACATGTTGCTGGAGGCTTAAGTGCAACTTGGAGCCTCAGCTGCACTATATTTCTGGCTGGAAATGTGATGTATAGCTTGGTGTTTGTGCTCTAGTTAAAAGATATGAGTTGTGTCATTTGAAGTTAAGACCTGACAATAAAACTCGGGGTGGCTGACTGATGGAAGCATCCCGTTTAAATAAAACTGCTGTCAAGTCCCTGAGATGCAGAGAATTTTATCCTTTGGAAGGGCACAGCCAGCTCCTATTCCCTGCAGTCCCACTGAAGAACTTTGCAAGATGCCCTGCTGTATCTTAATCGATCTTTCCTGCTGGCTAATTATGCATCAGTTTTACTCAGCAACACGGGACTGTGTAATTATCAGCCTGGGTTGTCCTGAATAATTGAAACAAACGGGATGCAGAGGATGGAAGCCTTTGGAAATGGGGCTGTGGTGTATCTAAAGGAGAAGTGGTGTGTCCAGGGGTGCCTTGTAGTGCTGGGGAGGAACCTTTTGGTGTGGGTGCAGAGGACTGGTGTGGCTTCTGAGGCATTGCCAGGTAGTGACCTTGGATGGAAAGAGTGAAGTTAGCAGGACTGTGAACCTGAAGTATTCAGGCAGGCTTTTATTTATTCCCAATGGTCTGCAGAGCATACAACCTTAGAAATGATATATTTTTGTATGATCCAACCCTAGGTCTGTCTTGAATGAGTTTTAAAATCAGTATCATGGAACCTGATAAGTGTGTGAAGTCCTTGGTAAACTTTCTGGCACTTGAGCAGTGGGGGAGGATGCTGCTACGGCCACCCCAGGGGACCTCAGGCTTCATGGAGATCCTGTGCAGCTCTGGTGACTTGTTAGAGAAGGAGCAGCCTTTGGAGTCAGAACCATAGAATGGCTTGTGTTGGAAGGGACCCCAAGGGCTTTCAAGTTCCAACTCGCTGTCACAGGCAGGGCCACCAACCACTAGATCCAAGTATTAGATCAGGCTGCTCAGGGCCCCTTCCAACCTGACCTTAAACTAAAGAAGGGGAGACTTAGATAGGGGAGACTTAGATTAGATGTCAGGAGGAAGATTTTTACTGAGAGTGGTGAGGTGCTGGAACAGGGTGCCCGGAGATGCTGTGGATGCTCCATCCTTGGAGGTGTTTAAAACCATTCCCCCTTATTCTACTGTTATCTACCCTTGTAAAGAGAGTCCTGGGGCAAACACTGGGTTCTGAATCATGGGATTAGCCTTTGCTTTTATCTCTTTATCAGCCTAAGAAAATACAATTTGGCATAAAGCTTCCAAAAGCAGCATCTCAATGAGCAGGAGATGTGGGGAAACAGCCTCGGCATCAGGAGGGGATGTGATGCACAAATCCTTCCTGGATGTTCAGGTCAAGATATGGGCCCCAGCCCCTCTGCTTATCGAAACAGATTGCCAGTAAGTGCAGAGGGGAAAGTGAGACCCGTAGCAAAGAGCACAGGGCACTGCTGATTTCCTCCTTGTGTTTTATTGCTCGGTGGCATTTGGAAATGGTGAGAAGAGCAGCATACAAACGCTCTTCTTCTGCCCTGAGCCATTAAGGCAATGATTTGTGGTGGGAGATGACTGTAATGATGACTCTCTTTTTATCTGAAAGGCTCTGAGCGAGCCCTGCTCCTGGTGGGGAGCACAGGTCTGTCCCTTTGGGGCTTCCTGTGGCTTCGTGGCTGCTGCTCAGGAAATCAGCAGCAGTCGTGCTCAGGAAGCGCTGCGTAACGCAGTGTAGGGTTTCATTGTTTGGGTTCATCACAGACATAAGTAAACTGCTGAACTACCAGGGAGAGACGTGCAGTCTCTGAAAGGGAAGAGCTTCATCTCAGCTGATTATCCCGAGCTTCTTTCATAAGCGTTCCTTTAACTTCAGGTCTTTGTATGGCAGCTCTCCCCATGGCCTCCTAACAGTCCCCCATCAGGAGGGCCCTGATGGCTGTAATAGGAACAAGTGCTGGGGCTCTGTCTCCACGCGCTACCTGGGAGGATATATTGTTCCCCTCTCGCCAGGAGAAGTGCGGTAGGTAGGGGCTGGATTGTATTTGCAGGTTATGTATGTTTTTTGAGGCACTCAATGGTATTTCTGCTGTGTTGGAGGCGCTGCTGCGGTGCTTGTGGGAAAGCTGTCACCATGCAGCTGAGTTATGAGTCCCCGTGCTGTTTTACTTTCAGAAACCATTTGGTTATTTAAAACATGCTGTTGTGTTGGGGGAAAAAAAAAAAAAAACAACAACCAAACCAAAAGAACAAAAAAAGTGGTGTTTTCCTTTGGTTTCCCCCTCTCTTTGCAAACTTGGACCCTATTCCATTTTCTGATCTCGGATGCAAAGCCTGGCAATATATGCATCATTTTTTTTTCCCATTTTCTTTCTTATGTTAATGATCTCTTCTACTTTTGTTGCTTTCTCCAACTGCATCCATCAGACAAGTCGTAGAGTGCAGCTGGAGGTGTGGTCCCCAACAGGACAATAACAGCAGCATCAGTGCCTCGACCAAAGGCTGAGGATGCTGCTCTGGTGCTGCATGGAAAAGCAAAGTGTGATGCTAAAAAAGCAGCTCTGGATTGAGGGAGGGCAGGGGGAGGATGCCGTGCCAGGGTGAAGTTGTACTCATCTTCCAGAAACCCCAGAGCTTGTCAGTTGCTTCTGTTTAAGGTCGGTTGGCACTGAGGGTTTGTTTCAAGCTGTTCCTTGGGAAGATTGCTGCTGTTTCTTATGTCTTAGCAGAGGCAGCTGCAGAGCGAGCAGCAGATGTCCAACACCTGGAATGAATCTGATACATGGCTCTGCTCAGGAACACAGATCTGTTCTTGTCCTTTGGCAAGAGCAGCAAGCAAAAAAGGTGTCATCTTGCTGTTAAATGACCTCACCTCAGCATTTAGACACTTTTAGAGCAGTTAGGATGGCAGGGGGTGAGATGGGGAGAATGGGATTTACTTACAAATACAGAGATAAATAGTACCTCCATCTCTGTAGAGGCAGGCAGTTGTTTAAACTCCCTCCTGGAAGGCAAGTTTGCACTGATAGATATGAATTCTTAGTATTTTTTTTCCTTGTAGTGGTGCTAAAAGGAGACTCCTAAGTTGGGAGGGACCCATAAGGATCATTGAGTCCAACTCCTGGCTCCTGCAAGGCAGACCTGTCCTATACCAAAGCAGAGATGAAAAGGGCTTCGTGCTGTTTCTCATATACACCCACTGGGAAATCCAGAGTAAGCCCTGCAGCTCTACCTGCAATTTGCATGGTCACAAGTAGAAGCGTAAGGATAAATCCAACGTGGGCTGATCCTGTGTGGGGATCCTGGGGTTGTGCTGCAAATCTCAGCAAGCCATGGCAGTGTGTGACTTGTGTGTGCTGTTGCATCACTGAGCTGCTGGTTTTACTGGTTTACAAGCACAGCTGAACTGTTGCTGCTTCACTTGGATCCTCAGCTTGAGCTTGATGCTGCAGTATTGCATTAGACATCAGCTGCTGCTATGGGGCCGTAAATGGTTCACAAATGGAAGTGCATCCAAAACTTGGCCTGTTGTAGTAATCTTGGGTGTATTAACTGCCATCTACTGCTTCAATTTCGACTCTGTTCTAGAAATTTGGAGGTTTAAATTCAAGAAAACATGATTTGGGGGTAATTTTTGCTTCATTAGCGTAAATTCACTGTCTGTAGCTCATTATGCTGAATTATGTGCAATACCAAGATGAAAAGAACTTAAGGATGTGACCTTATGGGCAGATAATTGAGCTCAGCACATTAATACCAGGGCTGAGCAGAGAGGCATTCCTCCTGTTACCAACACTCCAATGGAATACTGACTTCTTATGAAGGCCTGGCGGAGTTTTAGTTAAGATGGTCTGAATTTATTCTGTAATCTCAGTAGGAGATTTTTTTTTTTCCCCCCTCCTTCCTTTGGAGAAAGATGAGGAAGGAATTCTTTGCATTCGGGGGAACAAATTCAATTCAGCTGTTATCACATTCTACCTGCTTTTATACCTGGGCTGGATGCAGCCCCTCACTCTGCCAGTAATGCAGTTTGGTGCCGTTTGGCTTTGGCTCCTTTCAGTAATTCCCATCATTTCCATTCCAGCTGATAAAATTACCCCTTATTTCACCATCCATTTCCTGGTGAATGCGTTGTTAATCTGAAACCTGAGGACTGTAAATGATTGAAATTGTGTAACCAGAGTCTCTGCCTATCTGCCGCTGCTTCTGTAGCATTTAGCTAGGAAATGCATTTGAACTGGTTTGTAGCAGGCTCTGCTAATGGTGAGCTCCTCAACCTTCCTTTCTCTTTTTCCTGTGCTTGAAATCTCGTACAGCATTGATTTTTTTTTTTTCATTTTTTTTTCTTGCAAACATTTAAAAAGCAGCGAGTATTGTGCACCAAACAAATTAGGCTGTCTTGGTATATCTAATATAACAGCTGTGGTGATATTAGTGTTCTTAATTGGACAAGAAAACGCCGGAAATTTGATTGAAACCTGACTTCATTGCATGGTTCCTGCTGAAATGGAGTCTGAGAGGAAAGTGGGGTTTAGGCTCTATAGATGCTAAAGCTGCAAAGAGACCATTATATCCATCAAGTTTGACCCCTGGCGTAATACAGACCGTAAGATCTCAGAAAGCCATTTTGCTTCCAGCCTCAAATGGATCTGCTTTGAATCCATCAGCACTGGGATGTGGCAAAGAGGTGCACGTTGGCTGGCCAGCTCACCCTGTGGGATGAAGGCTGGGTGTCATTTTGTCTTAATTGTATTTCTGTGCCACTGATGGAATTGGTGACTTTCCTGGCTGGATTTTGGCTCCTGCAGGGAGCAGTCCCAGATCAGTCAGTCCCAGCAGCATCACTGTTTCCTGGCAATGGCTTCTGAGTGCAAGAGCTCAGAGCAGCACATGCTGTTCTCCTGAAGGTGAAGCCTTCTGTGGGAGGCAGCAGAAGGTGCTGCTCCTTTTGGCCCCAGAGCTGGGGAATGTTAGTTCAGGCTGGAGGCAGAAATCGCAGTGGGTTCTCATTGGGAAGGAAGCATTCTGGGAAAGGCTGTGACTCAGTTTCCCTCTGTAATGTGACAAAACCACTTTCTTTTCCTCGTGACCCTTTGAGATCTGTTCATACAGTTGAGTTGCAAGTTCGATTGGGGCCCATTGCAGGCAGCTGCTCTGAGACTGATGAACTTGGGCTGGGATGTGCACGTTTTTCAGGAGCAAAGCACATAAACCCTTGCAGACAAGTGACACTTGCTCATGTTTGCTTGGTGAGCACGTAACCTCAAAGGCTGTACGATCACGAGGAGCGTTTCGTGTTTCCAATGGAACCAATCTGTGGCTTCTTCCTGTCTGGCCCCAAAATATGCTCTGATGAGGTGAGAGAGGTGGGTGGTTCACTGCAAACTATGTGGGGGAAATGCTTATAGGATGGCTTTTGTTAAAGGCCTGGCAGCACAGCGCTCATTCTCTTGGCTTTGTGATGGAAATTGGATATCTTTGGGCTGGCTCCCTGCTCTACACATGGCATCAAAATTCTCCATGGATTCCTTCGAGTTGGTTTTGCTGAAGGTAGTTAATCATATGGCAGGAGGCGTTCCTTCCCTCTGCTTTAAGGTCTGAGATAGCCCAGACTTTTGTATTTTCTGGGCTATTTCCTATGCTTTGAGTGCTGCCCTTCTGAGGGGATTCCTCTTGTAGCTGTTGGATGGATTCGTTGCTACCTGGGAGAAAGGGAGTGGGAAGAACACACACCAAAGCTCATCCTAACCCCCAATGCAACCTTAAATATACACAAAGGATTTCAGGGAAAAGAATGTCTGCATTTAAGCAACTTCAGTGAACAAACTGGAAATGCTGTGCCATCCTCAGAGGGTGCCATGCAGGCTGCAAGTCTTGGTGTGGCAGGTGAAGGAATTCAATCCTCGCTTTCATCTTCCATAAGAACATCTTCTCCCACTCCCAATTGAATCTTAGAACTCTTTCATTCTCTGCTTAAGCCCTTCCAGAGTGAAAATGATCAAAGCAGGAGATGAAAGACTCATCCTGATCTGATGAGATAAGAATTTTGACTGTTTCCTTATGCCTCGGTAAAATAAATAACCAAAAGCAATGCATCTTTTTGGTATTTTTTGTCCCCCCCTTTGATTTGATCAGAGTGAAACTAACGTGGGCTTGCTGGTCCGGTAGGAAATGGAACTCAATTTTACATTTTTTTAAACCATTTTACTGTATTAGAAATGACAGAGGTTAGAAACAAAGCTCTTATACTTTTATTGAACTGGAATGAGAAGTGACAGAAAATCATTTTGGTCCTAGTGCAGTAAATGTTATCACTAAAACATGTTCAGGGGAGATTAGGACAGTCTCTCAAGCACAGGAGACAAAAGTTCACCAAACAAGAAGTGATTTCTCTGTCCTTGTCTTGGGATCAGTGTCTGCTCAGGAGATGAGAGTATTCCAGCATTGGTGGCTGCTGGGTTTGGGGATGGATGGGGTTTGGGTGCGGAGGAAGGATGAGGACTTCAGGGCTCTGCATGTTGAAGAGCAGGGAAATAAAGGCATGGAGCTGCTCTGACTTGTTCCTTTGACCTCAGGCACGTTCTGGGATGGAAAGAGGGAGGTACAGCTGCCATAGGGTGCATAGGAAAGAGTTGGTGTTAATAGGGGACTGCTGCCAGGAGCACCCAAGGATCTGCAGCCCTTTCTGGCCACTGGTGTGGCTCCTTCCAATGTATTTAGCTGTAATTTATCACCATAGGAGCCCGTTCTCCCAGAAAAATCCCTTGGCTGCACGTGTTTTCTTTTCCTTTTTGTCCAAAGAAAACGAGACAAATAAATATTATGCCCTTAATCAGAATTCTGTTGTTGTTTTCTAATTAATCTGTGTCAGTAGCTTGAATGTTTGTATTAAATCATTTTCTTCATGAAAGCTTTTAATGAGTAAACAAATTGATTGGATTTTTACAGACTGGATTCTTGCCACTGATGCCTATAGACCAACCCTTTGTTATGCATTTTGCCTGTGAATGGGTCACTCTGTGGCTTCTCCCAACTCCTTGATCTGTTTCCAAACTGTGTCTATGCTGTTTCCATATTAAAATGGTTCATGCTACAGCCAAAGGCATTCTCAGAAGTGTTGTGAGAGAGAAATCATGGTGAATTTCTGTGGCCATCCCTATGGGGGATGTGTGTGTCCAGCCTCCTGAAACTAGAAATGCTGTGTGTGAGCTCCTTGCTGGGCAAGAGATGCTGCTGCACATCATTCTAGGCTTTTAGATACTCTTGCAGGAGAATTAGGAAGCGTGGATTGGTGATGTGCATCCCATGAGGTTTCATGTTCATGGCTCTGCAAGGAGGTTTTTGCAATTTTTGGATCAGTGATCTTTCCATGCTCCTAAATGAGGACGGTACCTCTGCTAGATGGAGATGGCCAAAGAGCAGAGAGCTGGGATGGGAGGAGGGGGAGGAAAATAAGAAAGAAACTGGAAGATTCGGAGATGCAAAGGCTGATCAGGGCATCTCAGTGTGTTCAAGTGTGTTGTCGAGTTCTTGATGTGACCTGCTCTTAGAAGAGCTGCAGGACAGATTGCATCCCTGCAAGCAGCTCTTTGCACTCGAGGCTGTGAAGGGAATGGCCACATAAACCTGATTGCTTTGAGAAAGAGAGCTGCAATAGGAGGAGGAGGTTGAGAGCCTTTGAAGCTCTTGGAAAGGAGGGGATCTGGTTAGCAAAATTGGTTCCTTAGGTAGCAGAGGGTGTCCTGGGGCCAGCTAGCATCAGTAGGACTTGTTTCCCCTACATATTTCTTGCACAAAATACATTGAGAACATCAACTAGATTCCTGGCAGTGTGTCTGGTATTATTCTCCCATCTGTCACTTTTTCATCAGGCTGGAAAAAAGAAGTCATTGCAAAAAAAATCATATATGCTTATGCTTGCCTCTTTCATGTATTTATGTATTTTTGTCTTGTAGGTACCACTTGGAGTTTCTGCCCCGAGGTGAGTACAAGCTGGTGGGAAGGAGGGGGGATTCTCAATGTTAAGGGGTTGGGGAGCAGGGGAGGGCTGGTTGTGTGCTGGTTTCTTTGCAGAGTTGGCAAGGAGAAGAGCTTAAAATGAACGTTTGGAGCTGTGTGAGGGGCAGCTCTTAGGGATGGAGAGGTGCAAGGCTGTGATAAGGGCTACGGCAGGAGCCAGAGTTGGTGTTTTATCTTGTGTAGAAGTCAGTTTTTCTTCTCAAGAGTCAGTAAATGGATAGAGCTTTGAGTGATGGATCCAGTGGAAGGTTGGCTGTGGTGTGGGGTTATGGTCGCTTCCAACCAAACCACTCTATGGGATGGTACAAATATTCTATGGAATAACACAGAAATACGTGGGGCTGACATTAAATACCTTGGACAAGCCCAGGAAATGTTCCTGCTCATCTCCTGTCTCCAGAAGAGACTTGAGGTTCAGGAAGGACAGCATATTCCTGTGGCCATTGAGTTGGAGGCAAACACTTCAGGGTATCCTTCAGCCTGCTGCTTCCAATCTTATTGCACCTCTGTTAACCTGAACTTGATGGTGAGTCAACCTCCAGGTGCAGACAAACAGCCAGGCTGTAAATTCCTCAGGACCACGACCATCCCTCCCTCGTTATGTCTGTTAACAAGCTGGGAGAACCTGCTCACCACTTTGATCTCCATTTCTGCAGTAATGTGGGTGATGATTTAGGCTTTGCAGGGTGCCTGCAAGTGGCCAGCAGTGTCAGTGAGGACTTCTGCACATCCAGGGCAGCTGATGGCTTTGCATTTCCTCAGGGCTGACCTGGAGCTCCTTTGACTTCAGATGGGATCGGTGCAGCTGAGCTCTGATGTCCGATTTGGGACAGTGGGGTACAACCAGGCTGTGGCAAAGGCGTGTGGTTTTGGGGGCTTACTGCAAGCAATGACTGCCGTAGGTGAGCACAAACAAGGATCTGCCAGTGCTCAAATGAGGAGGGAGCTGGGGCTGTAATTAAAAAAACCCCCGTGAGCATTCTGAATCGGCTAATCCTTCATTTACTCCAGGAATAAATTCCACTACGTTACCTCCTTGATCAGGGCCCACTTCCAGCACATCCTGCCTGTCTGGCAGCACAGAAATGTCAGAAATGCAGCAGCGCTGCAATTCCCCTTAGAACAGTGTTATCACATTTTAATATGAGCCTCAGTGCAGCCTCGGTGCTTCTAATTGCTTTCAAACCATTGTTTTCGTGCGTTCGGTTGATGAACCCAGCATCTGGCATCATTTGAGAAAGTACAACAGACAGCTGTGCTCAAAATTAAAAAAAAAAAAAGTGAGAAAGGATTAGAACACATAAAAGGGCTCAAAATTAGTTGTGTTTTTTTTTTTTTTTTCTTTCAATTTTGAAAGTTCATACAATTCAGAGGGTGGAGGAGGGATGTGCTTTTGTTCTGTTTGAAATATCACGTTCTTTTATGGAGATGGAAATCTAAATGTTAGATAGATTGGTTGGTAGAAGTGCAGAGTTGGTTTGTAAATGAAGCGTGCAGCTCATGGAGAGCTGCATGGAGTTACTCATGAGCAGTTGGGTCTTGAGGTGCGTAGCAAACTGAACTCATCTCACTGCCATTTTGGAGATCCAAGGCTATCCTGAGGAAATGAACTAAAAATTCAGCAGAACGTGGGCTGGGACGTAAGCTTGGCTCCAGGGAATGATGCTGTGGGAGAAGGAGAGGTGGTGATGGGACTTGGTGTGTGCTGGGTGGGAAAGAACTGGAGAATGAGTGTGGGGTTCTGCCTTCTTTTAAAAGGCCAAACAGATGACAACGATCTCATGTGGGATGTATGGGTAAGAGGATTGCATGAGTTTTCTGCCTAGCTGCAAATTAAATAACAGGTTGACTGGGGGTGGAGGGGGAACGAAGGAAGGACTGATGCTTAGAAGGTTTGGGATGCTCTTACTAGATGCTTCTCTTAAGACCAAAACTGTTGCAGCTTTCCCACCTGCTGGGTTCTGGTATTGGCCAAAATTAATAGAATCACACCTGATATCTCCCAGCAAGCAGAAAAAGCAGCAGTGTTGAGGATGGGTTGGGTAGAGCAGTCCAGTTTCAGAAGGGTAGAGCTGAACAGAGTGCAGTGCATCCAGGGATGCTGTTGGCTGCAGTGTGGAAGTGCAGGATATTGGTGCCTGGTTCCTTTGGTGCTTTTTGAACAGAGCACAAGAGTGACTCGTTTCCTTTTGGAGGAGGGTTGACTGCGTTTGTGAAGCGTTTTGTGCCCCTTATGTATTTTGTGCGTGCACAGCCCTGCTGTCTTGCAGCAACCTTCTCTTTGTGGAATGAGAACCAAGGGAAGTTGGCCAAGAAAATCCCAGCCGGGGCCTGGATCTGCTCTACACCTCACTCAGGTTGCTTTCTGTGCTTCTCAACTCAGAATGGAGTGCAGGGGAAACGTTCTGCATCAGCTTTGAGCAGGAAAGGAGCGGTGTGAGGGAGCAGCACCAGGCCATTCTGGGGTACTGCAATGCATTGGGATTCACGGAGGGAGGGGGAAACTGCAGGCAAGAGGAGATGGTTCACTGGGGAGAGGTGGGGAGCACTGCAGAGAGAAGGGTTAGGAAAGGGAAGATGGGTTTGTGTCTAAATAAGAGAGCTCTGCAGTGGGGCTGAAGTTTGGCTTTGCTGGAATGGAGCTCGGCATTGAATTGCTGCTGTTGTGCTTCAGCTGCTCTGTTAGTAAAACTGAAAGTATCCACTGTTTGATGAACACAAAGGGAGAATATAATATAGCCAGTGGTACAGGTGAATTAGTTGAAATCATGGGTGTCTGTGCAGCATTTGGAGATCTTTAGGAGCAAAAGCTCCTCTGATGCTCTGTATGAAGGCTCAGGCTGCTGGAGATGGAGGAAATGTGGCTCTGCCTCCCCAGGACTGAGAAAGAACTTGCTTCCATTGCGTTTATGGTAACACTGTCACTTTTTCAATCAAAAATGCATTCATTCCAAGTGGTTTTAAAACATCTGAGCTTCTGCAGGGATCATTTCTGAATGTAAATGATCACTGAAGTATTCACAAATGTTCAAAACAGAGAACAGGTATTGTTGCTCCCGTTTCTTAAGCTGAAGAAAGCTGAGGCTCCAAACGTGTTCCCAAGGCATTAGAGTATATCTACATCCAGGAATTGGGTCCAGCTCTCCTGATTCTCCCACCTCTGAGACCTTCAGCTTCAAAGCCTCTCCTCCCTGATGGAGGAATCCATAGAAATGTACGGCATGGAGCGTGGGGATAAGGGATGTGCTGGGATAAAACACACCTTAAAAATCAGGAGCCTTCATGTTTTGCCAAAGGCTTAAGGAACTGTGGAAAGCCTTAGGCCCCTTCTCTTCTGGTATATAGTATTTAGATGGAGCATGTATTATTTTACCTCTGGCCTTGCTTGCTTTGGCTCAGCGTTTCGTGGTGGCTAGCTGTTAAAGGTGCTGGCTGCCATAGCAGTGCATGAGATCCGCATAGCTGAGGCACGCAGGCAGCTTCCTTTCATTAACTGGCATTGTACAATGGCCTTAAGTATCAGATTTATGAAGTAGCTTTCCTCTATGCAACCTCAAATCTATTGAATCAAACCGGAGGGGAGGCGGAACCGCTGCTCCCTGCTATTGCATACTTGGTTCATGTAGTTATGACAAGTACAAGTAGCAAATCATTAAAGCAGCAAAAACACCATCTTTACAGTAAAGATCCCCTTTGAAGCTGAGGCGGAGTGTTCCTGAATTAATGGAGTGCATGGTGATTTTCTTAAGTTTTATTTATAAAAAAGCCTCTTTGCATCCATGCCAAGAGGCTCCGGCTCAGTGGTAAGCAGGGTTCACGCACAGAAACCCGCTCTAGATTGATGATGTGTTGGAAAAGGCAAGGGAAAAAATAGCAAATTGACAATATTTGTACCATATTGTTAAAATATCCATCCTGTCGCCATGCGTGGAATCCCCCTGCTTTATAAACACGAGTGCCAGCTCCAATCCTCGAGATGTCATAACATGGAGAGACAAAAAGAAAACACAAAACGTGGGTTAGAATGCCTTCTGAAGTCCAGGATGTGTTTGGGTGGTGTGTGGGACAGAGTTAATTAATGGAAAATAGAATATACACAAAGGCACATGTTCTTTAAGTTAAAAAAGAAAAGCTTTAACATCAACACTTCTGACAGCTCCCTTTGTTAGCACTGAGCTTTGCTTCCTGCAGCTCCAAGAGTGCAGTTCTCCTCTCTGTGTGCATTATATGGGCAAGATAGTCTATGAAGAAAGTGCTTCTAGCATCCAGATCTCTCATTTCATAGTTGTACAGACTGAGCAGCTGCATAGTGTTGCTTTTATACGGGCTTATAAACGATGCTGTTACCTTATGCACAGATTTTGGAGGTGAGCAACGATTCCAGGAGCAAACCTGGGCTCTGTGGAGGCATGTGGGTGCTCCTATTGATGTCTGTGGGCAGATAAACCAAGAGATGTGTAACTTTGGTACATCTGCTTTGTGTGTCACGCGTTCAAAACGGATGCCAAGCCCAAAACAAACACATCACCTGATTGAACAGAAAGGTTTATTAGCTTCACTCAGCTGCCAAATGAAGAACTTGTGGAATTTATAATAGGGTTGGGAAGCCAGGTTGCAGCCACCAGTGGTTTGTTTGGGTTATTCAGCGTTCAAATTCAAAACTTGCAGGCCTTGAGAATTGGGTGAATGAAGGCAACATCCATGCTTTTTTTTAAAGCCAGTCCATTGGTTTGAGGCTTTCTGCAGACTTCAGGAAAGTTTCTGGGTTTGGATTCCTGTGCACTTCTTAGAAAGCTCTGTTCCGTGAAACGAGAAGCCAATGCCCATAGAGTTCTGAAAGCAGCCTTAGACCTTAGGACAGAGCTCACATCACTGCCCTGTGCTGCCCTCCATGGAGGACTTCAGGGCATCCTGGGCTCCAAAGAACAAAGCAATGCACCTTAAAGAGGAAGGGATAGAAATGGCAGTGAAGATGCTGCATGTACAGATGGTGGTTTGGGGAGCCCTGGGAAGTTAGTAACTTCTATTGCTCTCACTCTGGTTAATAAAATACTCCTTGTATTTCAGGTGCCTTCTCCTAGCAAAAGGTACCCTTTTGCTCTACAAAACCAAGGGTAAAGGATGCAGGTTCTCAGGTTTGAGATGGATGGGAGCCTTTAGGATGAGGAATGCTTCTGAGCTGTGCTGGGAAGATTGGTGCCCATTGCTTCCTGAGCCTTTGATTGCTGGGTCTGGGGCTGGAGCACAGCTCTGAGTTCCCCCTACCGACCCTTCAGCCTGTCCAAATCCAGAGTTTTCAGGCACTTTCCCTTCCCCACTGTGACTTCAGTGCTGCTTTGCCTTGTAGAGCAGTAATTCTGCCCTTTACTAAGACTCCCTCCTGAAGCACAACTGCAAAATCACCCTCTGCCCTATCCCAAATGCCTAATGAGCATCTCCTCCACTCCCTGGAATGCCCATCGCCCTGCTGTGTGCTCCCAGCTCTCATCTTTGCACTCTCTGTTCTTATTTTTTCTCAACAGCGAAAATTGCTGCAGATACGGGCAAGACAGCCTCCTTGTGTCTTGTCATTGGAATATGTTTGCTAACCTCCAGCTCCCTTGTGGGTTTATTCCACTTCTTCCCTGTTTGCTCAGAAAGCTTTTGGCTACAAACGTAGGCTGAGCCTCCTGAAGCTGCCACAAGCACTGCTCAGAGCTACTCCTCTCCGCTACCATTGATGCAGACACCTTTTTAGCTACCAAGCTGCGTTTGTAGAACTGCCTTGTGAGTGACTGCAGTGCACAAATACAGGGCCCAGCTTCTCAGCTGCTGTTTTGCTGCGTCCTTAGCAGAGCTGCTAACTCAGGAGATGAACCAAAGTGCAGATTTGTGATCTCCCTGTTCCTCAGTGTCCCTTGTATTCTTTAAATGAAGGCTTTGCCTCTTCAAGCAGCCTCACCAGCACTAATTTATTAGTGGCCAGAAGTTGTACGTAGCTTTTAGCAGGTTTTGCTGGCGTTGGATGGGCTTTGTATTTCACCTATGTTACCAGGTCATAAAAGAAAGGATAAATCTTGTTTACTTGTTTACATCCCGTGGGAATCTGCTGCTGCTCCGAGTTTCAGGCTTGTTCCTAACCAGGCTGAGATGTGCTGTGCTTCCCCTGTCAGCAGCTGTTCTGTGTAGCTGCTGCCCACTTAAGAGGCGGAATATACAGAGCCTGTACTGAAAGGGTGCCAAGGGCTGCAAGAGAGGAGCTGGAGGGAGGAAGTCAGAGGGGGAGGAAGAGAGCAAATGCACACTGAGAAAAGGAGGGGAAGAGAAAACCAGGGAGCTCAGCTGAAGAGTGACATGAGAGGCTGGCTGGGATACAGAAAATGAGGAGTAATGGCAAAGCTGCAGTGTGAGCTCAGCAGCTTTTGTGTCTCCCTGGGTTTGGGGAGTTATGTGGGCCTCTGAGTTTATCACAGGCTTAGTTTTGCAAGCAAGAGCTTTGTGCTCTCACAGGGCAGCCCTGCTGAAGTGTTCTTCTAGGCAAGGTTTGCAAGCTGCTGGCTTCTTGAACATCACGTGCAGGGTGGTGTTTTTGGTATGAGAATAGGTGTTTTTGTTGTTGTTATTAGAAGTAAATCCATAATCAGTGGTGGGAGAGCTTTGATTTGAGTATTTGCATGTGGATCAATCATGTCCAGGTTATTTTCTCTCTCGTATCATCTTGAAGCTTCTCTACTGCACAACAAGGAGAGAAAACAGTTTAACTCAATGATCTCTGAGCTTTCCAGCCCTCTTCAGGCTTATTCTCTCAGAGCCGACAAAACTTACACAGTTTTCGGCACAATAGAAGGCTCAGGCCGTTCGTAGGGCTTTGATAGGAACAGGTTTTGCTCCCCAGCTGCAAACCTGCCCGTTTCTCTCCCTTTAAGGACCCCACAGCTGCACGGCCCCGCTCTCTCGGCCGGCTCTGCTCACCACGCGCTGCGGAGCGGCGGCCCGGCGCGATGCTGCGCGCTGCAGCCCCCCCTGCTGGCCGCGTCGCGTTACTGCAGGCCGAGCCGCCCGCGCCGCTGCAGGGAGGAAGCCGTGCGAGAGCGCTTCGACTTCCTCGTCGGTTTTGCCCATAAGCGGCAGTGTTAGTGGGCCATTAATTTGTTTTACTGCGTGCAATTAGTAAAAAGAGGATCTCGAGTGTGCGAAATGAGTCTTTGGGTTGGATTCGCGCGTCACCTGTTGACCCAAACGGGTCTTTCGTTTGGAAAACAAGGGTAAATGGGCTCCTGCTGATTGAGAGGAGGTCCCACACTTTGCTTTTGACCTTACTGCAATGAAGTAAACCTGTCCTGCTCACAGAATGCAGCATAAACAAAGAGGAGTTATTTTCTGCATGTAGTTCCCCCCCCCGCCCCCAAAGAAAACATTTATTAAGTGGGATAAACACTTCAAGATCTATAGATAAGGATTCTTTTTTGTGGCTGTGAAGAGCGCTGCTGTTGTTGGTATGGTTGGGGAGGGGAGGAAGGCCACGTGTGCACACTCAGATGTATGCAGCTAAAAGGAACTTAGGATCTGAGTGCAGAAACTCTGCGTGCACCAAAACCCTCAGCTGTTGGTGTATTAATCACAGGGACAAATCACACAAATCCATATGGGTGCTTAGGAGCTGATGAAGCCTTTAAGGCATTCAAAAAAAAGAAACCTCATACATTTCCCAGCGCATAAATGTGTTTTAAAAGGTACGTAATTTATAATAGCAACGTTGACGGAGCTTTAACTACACTGCAAAAGCTAAACTGTAATATATTTGCGTGTGAGCTGTGCTTACTGTGTGGGTGCCTCTCTGCTGATGTGTTTCCATGTGATTCTCTGTAATTTCAGCGCTGATTGTAGTCAGGGATATTAAACCATAGTATTGATAATACTTTTACAGCTCTGCTTTGGGAAATGTGTTCCTGCTAAATTAGTCCCTGAAAATGTAGAGATATTAACAGCGCCGAGCATGGAGGCAGACGGGAGTTGGATCAGAGGCCTTTATTTTGTAGTGTGATGCTGAAGAGTCATTACTTTAAAGCAGGAACTTCGTTTCCTTGAATATTAAGTGGAGTTGGGGATTTTTACTTCCGCTTTGGTGTGAAATTCCTTATCATAAAGTGTAAATGGAACCCGCTGGGTATTGATTTTTCTTGGGCTCTAAAAAGATGCTTAATGAAACCCTGGGTACCTAAAGGCCTCCAGTGCATGCCAAGTGAGCTTAATTGCAGTTCCCTTAACAAGCTACTGGAGATGCTCCCCTTTCTACAAAGCAGCCCTTTCACCTATTTAAGTCCCTTTTCTTTCTGTCTGTTGTGATGCTTTAATTCACTTTTTGAATATATATGAAGGACGAAGTACAGCTTAAAGAATCACAGAATGCCCTGGGTTGAAAAGGACCACAGTGATCATTTAGTTCCAACCCCCTGCTATGTGCAGGGTCGCCAACCAGCAGCCCAGGCTGCCCAGAACCACATCCAGCCTGGCCTTGAATGGCACCAGGGATGGGGCATCCACAGCCTCCTTGGGCAACCTGTTCCAGTGCCTCACCACCTTCTGGGGGAAAAACTTCCTCCTAAGAGCTTTCTGCCAGCTCCCAGCCCTGCTCTGCTAGAGCTGCAGGACTCATTTCCAGCACCACAAGCACAAAGTGCAGCTCAGATGGCCCTTCCTTGCAGCCAGCAGCACTTGTGCTGCTTCCTAATCGAGTTCTTTGCGTTCCCTTCTTGCTAATATCTTTGCTTGACCTTCCAGCAGACAACCTGCTGAGCTCCAAGCAGGCCCTGCTCAGTGCCCACCAGCACGGATGCATGGGCCTGGCATCCCAACCCTGGGGACACGATTTGTCCCTCTGCAGTTTGCCCAGTAGAGGCACACGAAAAACATCTGTGTTAATTACACACAGTGCCTTCAAGCCTCTCTTTCTGCTGCTGTGCAAGAAGCTGTTTCCACAGAAAACATCAGGCAGCTGAATGATGGCTTTCCTCCCTTCCCCTTTTCTCCCTTCCCCATCTTTTCTATGTTCCTATGTTCCATGACAATCACAAAGCAAGAAAAGGCACTGAACACACTCAGGGGTAGCCAAGCAGTGCCAGGGGACCCCAGGATGAGGTGTAAGCCCAAGGAACCTCTCGCTCTTCCCCCTCAGAGTCAGTCTTGCAGTTGTTCATGCTCCAAAGCACGATGAGTTGGGGGGGTTTTGCTGAGGATCTGAGTGGGAAGATAGAGCAGCTCTGCGTCAGGTGCAGGGTAATTATTTGCTGGAGTTCTGTGCTATTTGGTTTTTATTCCCCGTGTTTTCATTAAAAGCTAATGAGTTTTTTCTTTTTTTTCCCTCTGTTCAAAACAATAGCTTGGCCCCTGACAAGTTGTGGGTTATTTTTTCTGCTTGGACTCAACTAGCTGTTGCTGCTCCATAAACTTAATGGAAAAGGAGATGAAAGCACGAAAGTTTGTAAAACAAATCCTTGTTCCCTTCCTTTGTAACTCGCACCGAGTGGCTGCGTGCAGAGCATTTGTTGATCTTTGGTGTTGCAGCTCTAAAGCAGTTTAAAAATATTCCTAATGCTAAAGCAAACAGAATGCCTTTGTGTTGCAGTAGCTCATGGTTTGGAGCCCTGCTGGGCTTGGCACTGCCTTGTATGTACATTCTGCAGCCTCTGCATTCTTGAGTGGGTTACTGCAATGTGTGAGAGCCTGGTGTGCGCTCCTGTATGCAGGAAGTGAGCCTGCTGCAAGGAAGAGCACATCCTATCAGTGGTGACAAGCCCTCCTCTATGTTATTTCACATCTGGGAAACGTTCTGCCTTAACAGAGACCTGTGGCTTGACTCTTGCACTGGGTTTATGCATGCAACAGCTACTCCTGACGTTCAAGGCAGTGACTTATTCTTGCAAGTAACTTTGCTGCCCAGGTCCTTGTTCCAAGCAATGCGCTGCAGCCACGCTTTGATGCATGAGCTGCTCCTCCCCAGAGTGGCTGCACGGTGCTGTGCTGCCTCCTGCTACTCAGAAACCATAAACAGTTTGCTCGTTATCACAATAATGCTGCACCTGTATCTCGTTATAGGGGAACACCTGTTACCTCAGTGTTGGCTTGAAAAGCCTGGAGCACTACAGTGCAGTTTGCTTGGTTGTTTTAAGGGATTAAGGCTGAGTGGGTTTGCAGGAGCTGTTTTGCAGTGCTGCTATTATTGCAGTGCTGCTAATAATCAGGCCTACAACACTGCAGCATGGCAGGTGGGAAGGCTGCTCATTAGAATGCATGTGTGTAGTGCAAGAATGGAAGATCTCTGCAGTACAGCTCCCACTTGTGTGTGTCCATGCAGCAGGAATTGCAGCCTGCCCTTTGGGGTTGGGGACCTGCAGCTTTTTCTTCTTGGTGTGACAAGAGGTGAGATGCAGATACTGAATGATGCACTTTCCAAAAGTTATTTTCATAGAATCCTAGAATGGCCTGGGTTGAAAAGGACCACAATGCTCATCTGGTTCCAACCCCCTGCTGTGTGCAGGTCACCAACCAGCAGCCCAGGCTGCCCAGAGCCACATCCAGCCTGACCTTGAATGCCTGCAGGGATGGGGCATCCACAGCCTCCTTGGGCAACCTGTGCCAGTGCCTCACCACCCTCTGTATGAAGAACTTCCTCCTAATATCCAACCTAAACCTCCCTATTTTCTGAATATATATATATATTTTTCCTTAATCAGACTGCGTGCTGGGATGGCTGCTGGAAGCAAATAAGCACAGAGCTGGAAAGAGTGCTGCTTCCTCAGTGCATTTCTTGGTGGAGGGAGGAGGACACCCTCCTGTTCCAGCCCTTCATTACCTTTTCATCAGTGCTTGATTCAAACTGTAGGGCACAGTTTCTGTGTTTGCTAAGATAAACCTTGTTTGGAACTTAGATTTTTTTTCTTCCTGTTTGAAAGCAATTAACATCAGCTGAAAACTCACCTTTGGTGCTGTTTGCTGTGTGCTGAATGAGGAGCCAGCTGTCTTTACCTCTGTTATCAGCAGTCTGGGCTGTGTGTATTCAGGAAAAAAAAAAGGCAAAAAAAGTTGAAAGATGGCTTTTTTTGCTTTGTTTGAGCTCAGCAGTCTTTTGTCCTCCATGCAGCCTACATGTGCTCCACTTACATTAAAGTTTCATGTTAACATCTTTTCCTGTTGTAACTGAGTGCTTTCTGCATGAAACCCAGCGTTGGTAACAATACAGGATTCCTCATTGTAGTGAAAGGGGTGATAGGATTCCATGATCTCCTTTTTACAGGTGGATGCTGAGTGCAAGAGCATTGAATGGCACAGGCCTTGGGGCCAGGCTGCCAGAAGCTTAGCTTTCCAACCTCATCCTTGTGTGCCCTCCAACTCTGTACATACACAACGTGGATTCTATTGCAGCACAAATAAGCTGCCTTGGCCCTGAACGCTTCATCCAGCCTTATTACCCACCAAAGTGAGTTTGGGGTTGGTCGAGGACCTCAGTGGAAGGTTGGAAATGGGAAGAAACCCTTCTCAGTGTAGGAAATACGATTCGGATTTGGCAGTATCTTCACTAAAATGAAGCTCTGCTCTCTTTCCAGGAGAGAATCAGCACGATGCTGGCTTTGGGCAGGACAGTTCTGATGAAAATCAGAGCTGGAGTTTGGCCCCTTCCGTGACATCTGAAGTCTCCCTGCCATTGGACCTGCAGGATGATGGTAAGTCACTGCTAGCCCTTAAAAGTCATGTGAAGAAGGTGGAAATGGTGTGACTCGTATCTCATCCATCTGATAACACTGGAGGTGTTGGTTTTTATTGCCTGATGCCTGTTTTATCAATGCTGAGAAAACGTTACAGCAATCCTCAATTGAATGCAGCACTGCTGAAGCTCAGGGCATTCTGTGATCATCCTGGAGCAAATTGGAATTGGTTCTTCTGTGTTTTGTATGGGCAACAGTGATGGGAAAGAGCAGAAATTTGACAAGTGGTGGTGTTTTCCAAAATTAAAACACAACTTCTGGGTGCTTTTCTTCTTGGGTGCTCATCCTTTATGCTTCAGAGGGGTCACGTTGTCTTCCCATAGCTTCTTTCCTTCCATCTTATGAAAATTAGGCTCATTTCATAGAATCATAGAATGGCTTGGGTTGGAAGGGACCTCTAGGATCATCAAGCTCCAACCCCCCTGCTGCATGCAGGGCCACCAAACTCCACATCTGATACTAGACCTATATGCACTCTATATACAGCTCATAGATCAAACACCTTGATAGAGGTCATCTGAAAGATTTTGTTTTAATTTCATTACATTCCTACTAAAAATACTGAATCCATCTCTTCTCTATTTGAGATATAACAGAGATGTTTGAGATATAACAGAAATAATCATCTCAAATAGAGACATTTAAATCATCTCTGTTTGAAAAGCCTTTTTTGGGTCCTTCTAGTGGTTGGGAGTTTGGAGCTCTGTCTTCCCAATAGCATAGAAGCTCTCCCAACTGAGCAGGGGAGGTGAGCTGGCACACTGAGACCAAGGGAATATTCCAGAGCATTGAGTGCCAGACAGAGGTTTCCTGAGCAAAGAGTTGCTGTGATGTTCTCCTCTGCTTGCGAGCAATGCTTTAGGGCTGATGGATTTGTGCTCTGCTATTGAAATTGGAGCCTACAGAGTGGAGACAGTTCTGTCTTCTCTGGGGTTATCTGTGGGCCCCAGTGAAGGCTTGATTGCTTTGGTCTCAGGTTCTCAATCTCCTCCTTCCTACAGATCTTGTTTCCTCCTCCTCTTTCACTTCCCGTGCACTTTCCCCAATGCTCTCTTTTTCCCCACTCCTCATCCTTTTTCCCTTTCATTTTCTCTGCTTCTTTCCCTATTCTTCTCCACCTCTTCCTGCTCCCATTCATTCTTTCACATTCACTCCCACTCTCATTAGTGAATTGGTAGTCATCAATCAAGAGCACAGAGCAATGAGGATTTATTTGGGATGAGGCCATAAGAGCTGATGGGCACCAAATTTAGTTTCCTTGTGCTGTACAAAGCACCAGGCTTATCTGTCACAAGTATTGATTCATGCTATTAAAAATGGCTTCATCGAGACCGATTAGAGACAGGGTTGGTCTGATAGTTGGGAAGAGAGGTGTGGAATTTGGGTTCAGCTCCTTGAAGGCATCAGAAATGATGCAGCGTGCCGAGGGAGAGCGTGAGATAGGGATAATGAACGTTGGGGCTAATTGGGGCATGAAAGGGTGCTGAGGAGCTCAGCCTCATCAGGTGAGCAATGTCTTCACGAAGTCTAGGCTTTCTTCCTGGCATGTTTATTAAGCTTGTCTGAGAAGGTATTTGCTTTGCTAACTTGGAGCGGTGGTTTTTGGCAGCCCGAAGGGGCAGAGTTTGACATAACACTTGTGAGGTATGCAAACACTTGGCACCCCTGGAGATCTTCAGACGCAGATGAGATGCCAGGCTCGATGGAAGGCCGCCCAAGTGGGGGTGAATGGCCAGGAGGAGGTGGATAAGAGAGAGAAAAATCGCATGCAACAAAAAGAAAGGGGGGAAGAAACTGGCTTTGAGTGCAGTTACATTGAAATGAGGTGTTGGCTCCTGGGAGTTGATAAAAGCACTGAATGTCAGCGAATTATGGGCCTTGTGTGTGTTCATTCTAGATGAAAGTTGGACAGTTTTGGCTGATTGGATTCAGACTGTTGGCAGTCTGGAACAGTAAGGCTGAAGGAAAAGAAAAGCTAAATTCTGGGTGATCTTTTATGGTCCATTCCAACCCAAGCTATTGTATGAACTCCCCAGTGTTATTAATTCAAGGCTTCAGAGGAAACAGAGCCCTCTGACTGGGCTGATGCTCTTTGCTGCAAAAAACAGGGGAGTTTGGGGGCAGCAAAGCCACCGCTGTTCACTTTCATTCTGCACAGACTTCTCCTTCCTTGCTCTGAACTCGTGTTGGGAATCAGAGATCCTTTCAAGCTGTCTCTGGAGGGAGCAAGAGGGACTGTGCGAGTTGGGGATGACTTTACTCAATGAGGCATGGCCCTGCTCTGTAGGATTGTCCCTAATGAGTGATTAAGAAGCTAATGTTTGTACAGTGCTGGGAGGCTGCGAAGCTCAAAGCAGAAGCACAAAGTACTGCCATAATGAGAAGTATTTCTGATGAGACACTTCCCACGTAATGTACTCTGCTCAGACCACGGCGGACTTTTCAGAAAATATTTTCTTTTAAATGGATAGATTGCTCAGTCTGCCAGTGCTCTGTGATTTAGTTTTCCTGAGCGTAAGGTATCGCTTCCTCAGGGGCTGGAGAAGGCTGCAGCTTTAACATTTAGCACTTTTAGATATTGCTTTATCGGTTTTGTTTGTTTGTTCTCTTTTTTTCTTTTCTTTTTTTTCTTCCCCTCGGCTCTTTAGCAGCGCTGCTCCCATCACAACAAAGCCAGTGATGCTTTACTGCAGGGACACTGAGGCAGCAGCGAAATGACTCGCCCCCATGTCAGAGCATCACATGGAGCTGGGGGTTGTGGCCGCTGCAGCCCCTGTGCTGCTGGTGTCACCAGGAGAGGAGCAACCATATATTGGCATAACAGAGGTGCGTGTTAGGAAGGGAGCATAACTCACAGTGACAGGAGTGTGCTTTACGGGTTCTGTTAGGCATGGTTTCCGTGGTAAGAAATCTCGGTTCTGGCTTGCAAGATTTTTTCCATCGTGTCTGTGGGCAGACAAACAGCTCAACCAGTTCTGTGCGTGTTTTTAAAAGGTCGAAGTTCTGAGCGCTTGAAAATCAAATCCTTTGGCAAAGACGCCCTTTGCTTCATAAAGACCTGCTTAAAAAATAGCTTCTGTCTTAACAGCTGTGGAGGGCAGTAGGTGAGATGGTCCATCACTGCGCCCCAGTGGCTTGGGGAAGAGGGGGCCAAGATAAAATGGAACTGTGATACTGAATGTTTGGGGGGGGGGGGGGAGGGGGAGGGGGTGAGAAACTGTGAAGAGGTGATGCATCTTTGATTTACTTCTTAAACCTGTTTGCATCCTGGAAAGGCACTATTCGCTCCTGCTTGGCCTTCTGTTACATGTGAGTGGGTAGGGAAAATCCTGCAGCGAGTTTTCTGCTCTCTGCAAGAAGGGCTTGACAAGCCAGCCTGGAAATGCAGGGGATGAGGCTGCAAAGCTCTCTTGAAGTTGCTGCCTTGTCCCTGCTGGCCTCCACGCATCCCCTGCACGCACCAAGCGTTTGCCTTCGGGTGTCACATCTTCCTTTGATGCGACTCAGCAGCACCGAACCGTTCTCTCCGAAGCATTCAATGCTCTGAACCGTGCGTGCTCCCCGGCTTCCAGACAATCCGTGCGCATGCAGCTACGCCTTCTGCTTTTAATTCCCCCCCGTCTTTCCTACGTGTTTCTGTTGGGGGCTGTGGGGACAGCGATCCGAACCTCGGGGTCCGCCGCCCACCCCGCCTGCAGGGCGCTCGCTGTCGGCTGGCGGAGTTCCGCAGCGCCCCCTGGTGGCGCGGAGGGGAAGTGCAGTCCGGGCGAGGGTTGGACGTGCGGTCGGTCGGTCGGTTTGTCGCGATGTTGGTTTTTTCTTTTTTCTTTATTTTTTTGTTTTTCGTTTGAACCTTGACCTTGAAATAAACGGCTGTCCGGAAAGAAACGAGCAAATAAAACAGGTTGTTTTGCGAAATTTCTTTTTATCGCCGCGGGAGCGCGAGCAGCGGGTTTTGGCAGCACGGCGTGGGCTGAGCGACACCCTTGGGTTGGCTCAAAAATGGCACAGTTTTGTTTTTTTTTCCAAAGCCGAAGTGGAAATTGTGGGTTTTCTTCCCCAAGCTGCGGTGCTGGGGAGGCACGGGGCGGCCACACGTGTGGGCAGCAGGCTCAGGGCTGGCAAGGCACAGGCAGCTCGAGCCACAGCCCAGCGAGCTGCCAGCCCCAATGCTGCTGAAGTTTGGGTATGATTTCCCTTAAAAACTGCATGAAATAAAAAGCAGACTAAGAACCTGACTGTTGCAGAAATTCCGAGTGTCTGCAGGTTCAATAGCCTGTATGGATCAAACCCGGAATGTCCACAAATGAGTGCCTTTTACAGGTTGAAAGCTTTACATATATATATTTTTTCTTTTAAAATCCCATTAGAAGCAATTATCTCTGTCTCCCCAATGTCCAGACATGTCCTTTGTTGCTTCTGACTGTGTTGTTATAAACTTGCTGTTGATGTACTTGATGAAACAGCAAAAGAAACGCTTTGGAAATGGTCTGACAGGCATCCCTTGTGGCTCCTTTCCTTGGGCATCATCCCATGGAGCCAAGGCTTAAAGCGTAGCTGGGTCACAGTTTTGCAGGACATCAATTCTGTACCAGGACTGTCTGTAGGTCTGGATGGGAGTTTTGCTGAAGAGAGGAGAACATGGAAAAATCCATGGAATGAATGAGTTTCTCAGAAATGATACTGATGCTGTGTGATAGAAAGAAATTGGGCTTCCTTAAAGCTCCCATTCTTTGAATTATCGTTTTCTGAGTGCGTCATAACATCTGTACTTTTCAAACCCAGTGTGATGGCGTCTCTGGCACTGTGCACATCAGCCCTCTGAATGGTCCTGTGGTCAAAAGCTTTGGCTGTGTTTTATGCAGAGCAGCTCTGCTCACCTCTGTGTGAAGGGTTATTGCTGTGGGGTGGAGAGGAGGAAGGTGGGCTGCCAAAATAACTGTATTATACAGGAGAGCTCAAACCTTTGGAGCAAATGGGCAGAGGTAAGAGGAATGCCACCAAGATTTCCAGCTTTCATTTCAAAACCAAGCAACCCAAAGCGGCTTCGTGTTGTCCTTTGGGATTTTACAGCTGCAGCAAAGTGTCGTGTGAGTAATAGGAAGTCACTCTGAGTTGTGGCTGCTCCCATCAGCTGGGCACGGTGAGCTGCAGATGCTGCTCGTGAGGGCACCTGCCTGAGCCCACACTTGTATGGGTGCTCATTTTCAGCTCAGAGCCATTTTTTTTTGCCCTGAGATGTTTGGAAGACGATCCCAAAGTCTGTTAATGAGCTCAGGGGGTCTGGAGGAAGGCTGCTGAATGGGATGAATGCAGCTGAATGGGATGCGAGGTCCTGGTGGCTGTTTGCAGCTGTCAACATCAGGGCTGTTTTTATGCATGGCTGCGATTGTCTTTGCCTTTGGGTGTTCCATGCCTCGGTTTGTGGCTTGGAAGGGGTTTTTAGCCCTAACCACTGTGATGTTTGTTTGGTTTTAAAGCTGAGATTCTGCAGTGATTCCTTATTGCGAGAGCTCTTAAAAATAAAACCCAAAATGTTATGAAATGTGGTGTAAAATCTCAGCATTGTGAGTCTGTGGCACCTCAGACAAGAGTTATAACTTAAGTTACGTAGACCTCAGCGCAGTGCTAATAACTTATTAATGCAGCTTTTCCAAAGCAAAATCCTTTGCTTCTCTACTCGTTGCCAACAGGGGAAAGCATAATTAAAGTTTGTTTTGTTTTGTTTTGTTTTTTTCTGATTGTTTCATAAGCACGGGATCCAATGGATAGATGTGCTTTCCATAGATGGAGGACAGCCCTTCACAACAAGGTGCTATGGGGATTTTTTGGGAAGATGCTTGATAGAGCATAGGCAAGCAAGGAGCATTGAGTGCTGACTGCAGCAGGCAGTGCCCTCAGCCTGTGGGTTATTTCAGTGGGGCTCAGGGAGGTCTAGGAAGTGTCTCAGCCTTCTCTTCTGGCAAACGGAGCATCCCTGTGTCAGACCCATGTGAATGATGGAGGTGTGGGTTACAGCGGCGGGGGGGGCTGGGATCACACACCCGCCTCCTAAAGGCCTTTTTTATTCATGAGGATGTAAATCTGAGGCGTTTTGTGTCTCTGTATTCTCTCCCCGGCAGAGGGATCGATAGGCAAGAAATGTAACCTTAACGAAGTGTCGGGGTGGAACTTCATCACCTCTCCTGTTCTGCTCGTTCTTAAAGCAATTTCAGCTTCCTGCATTGCTAGGGGGCAGAGCATCTCAGTGTGAGCCCACGTACTGCAAAAGGAAAGAGGGTCAGAGATGCTCGGGTTGAGATAATTGCAAGGGTAGGTTTCAGCTTGGCAAAGATGTTGGTTTTGATATTTTGCTTGCTAGAATTTTGAGCATAATGACATAGCTAGCAGGGGAGGGCTCTTCCTAATGGCAAGGCGGATTGTCTGAGACCAGGGTGAACTTCCCTTCGTGCATGGGACACATCTGTAGGACAAGCGGATGCATGAGCCAGCAGAACATGGGCTTTCCCCATGCTGCGTGCTGCATGGATGGGATAAAACAGCTTCATCCCATAGACAGGGTTAGGTATTGTGTGCTCACCTGGCTGGAACTGCTTGTGGGAGCTACAGAGGTACATTGCAGGATCAATCTGAGCTCACTAACGAGTCCTGAAGTACGAAATTCCCAGCTGAGAGAAATGGTCTGGACAGCAATAAAAGCCCTTGCTATATATACACGCATTAACACATGCTCAGCTACTGCTGACTTCATTGTGACTTAAGCACCAACGTGAATATTTGGTTCAGTGTGAGCCATGGGGATACATTAAGTTATTACTCAGGTTGATGTAGCGCTGAAAATCACTGCATGCAAAAAATAAAGCCACTGTCCTGGAGAATTTAATTTAAAGTCTGCTTATAATAAATTCCAAAGTGAAACGTTTTAAGGGACAACTGGAGGAAGGAAAAGGAGGGAAAAGCCTTTTTTTTTTCTTCTTTTTCTTTAATTTCTTTCATTTCTCCTATCAGCGTAAGGGATGAAGCAGAGTTTCACCCAGCTGGCTGCTTCTCCAGCAGAAGCAGAGGGGCTCTGCTGGTGCTTGGCACTGTCATTCTGCAGGAGGGCATTGCTGTGTTGATGTGCACGTGTCATTTGGAGCAGCTCTGAAGGCATCCGATGATGAAGTGCTTCTTGAAACAAGCAAAACTTTTCTTGTTGAACCCTCTGAGCAAGCTGGCAGCTGAAAGGGCCGGTGTATCCATGCTGATTCTTGGGCTGTGCTGCTGGGCTGAGACCTGCATGCACTGGGGCACAGCTTATGGGATGCCGAGCAGATGCTGGGATGGCAGCTCTAAGCCAGCATCTGGGAAGAGCAGCCGAAACAATCAGCACCATCCTTCAACCCGATAATGCTTTCTCACCAACTAATAGCTCCTTGTTCATCAAGGAAACGAATGTGCGCTGAGGTGACACGCTCTTCACCCACTGCTCTTTGTTCTGGGGTCCTCCAGACTGATTTTATCAGCTCCGGCGCTGACAAATGTCCCCCCAAACTTTAACGCTATGTAAAATTGAGTTATGGGGTTTTAAGGTTAGACTCCTCTGGCTGAAGGTTGATTGTCTCCGAGAGATAAAGGAATCAGTACTCAACAATAACAAAATCTTTGCCATAGGATAATGCCTGTTATTGAGCTCACAGCTCTCTTTTATTTGGTTACAAAGCTTCGCCACTATTTTTTCTCCCCGCGCTCGTAGGGTTTAAGTGGGAGCTGCTGTTGGAAATTGGTGAATTGCTGCTGTTCCTCTCCCCACCCTCACTGTGTGCTTGCACAAACACTCAGCCAGATGGATCAATTCTTCCCATTGCCCAAGGCTGTGTGTTTAACTGAGTTACCCTCAATGTGGCACCTCCATAGCACTCGGGGTGGCCTTTGGAGGAAGAAACCTTGACTTCCTCACCCAGACAAACCCAAAGGCGACCCAAGGTGTAGGAGAGCATTCGAGTGGTCTTGCAGTGAGATTCAGTCATCAGAATGGAAGGCACAATCTCCACAGAGCTGGGGCTGATGTGGAGTGCAACCCACTTGACCCAGGTTGGGAATGGCATCTTTGTTCCTGGGAGCCCCGAGCACCTTGTGCACATCTCTGGCCAAAGAGCTGTTTTGTATTTAGTAATGAGGCTCGGCCATCCGCTGTACGTATAGGTGGTCTGCAGAGGATCAAAGCATGGCAAAAAAAGTAATGGAATTTGGGGGAAGAAATCGGAAGTTTATTTTAATTTTAAATATATAGTATCTGGGGCAAAGGCATTTGGTGCCGGAGCAACCTAATGCTCCCAAAGGAGTTGCCTGGAGGGGCTGGCAGACAGGCAGAGAAGTCCCAACATCTAAGGGAGGACAAAATTTAGTGGAGTGAAGCTGCCCATGCTCTCTAAACTCCTTCCAGATCCTGGGAATGCTCTCCCTCCCCTGATAACCACCTGATGCATGGGGTGTGTGGGGAGATGTGCGAGATAGGGGTGACGTTTCCGTGATGATTTGGAGCGCTCAGGTTGGTGGGGTCAATGTTGGGATGTAGGGTTGTCCTGTCCACCTCTCATAGCTCATCCCTCTGCTTTACCTGCTCTTGGTTACCCAAAAGGACAGAACTCTGCTGAACCCCCAAAGGCTGTGGGCATCTGCAGGAGTGATCTTTGGGTCAGTGAAGCTTTCCAATCTACCCTAATTCTTGCCTCCTTGTTCAAGAATTGCTCACTAGGTGTTTATATCCTTAAATATCAGAGCTGTGCATGTCACTTAGTGGAGGTTACAAAACTGATGTGCCATGAGCTTTGAGATCTGAATGTTAATATACTTCTGGCCCAAGGTGTGCTGGCTGCTAACCTCGACTCAGACCCATTTTCTCACCTCCTCTGGGGGGATGCACAGACAGGGGCAGAGGCTGGCATCCCCAATGGTAAAACAGAACATCCTCCAGTGCTGAATGTGCAGTGAATTACCTTCCTTCTTTTTTTTTTTGTTACCCTGGTTTATTCTTCAGTGATTTGAACCTCGTTTTATTGTTCTATCTGTATGCCTAACCTCTCAATGTCCCCTACTATTATTTCCTCTGCTTTCACTTGATATTTGCATTACCACCTAATTTAGTATCTTCCTGCTCATTGAATTAATGGACTGTTTACTTGCCTTAGATAAAATGGGGACTGATACCCTGCAGTACCCCAACACAGACGCTTCTCCCCCACGTGACGCAAAGCCATTTATCAGCAGCTTTTGTCTGTGGCCCTTGGGCCAATTTTCAGCCTGTGACGATTGCTTCTATCTGAGAGGAGGGAAATTAATTTTTTTTTTTCTTTTTTTTCCAGTGAGATTTGCTGTGGCACCGCATCAAACGCTCAGTAAAGTCTCCAGATATATTGCATCTTCCCCATTACCCTCCGTCTGCTAATTTTGCGGCTTGATCAGAAAGGCTGACCATATGTGCCTGAGGTCATTCCCTCGTTGCAAACCCAAAGGTTGCTTCTTGCCACGAAGGCAATTATTGCCTAGGTGCTCATAAAGTAATTGACTCCCTTTTCAGTTTTTAATCTGGTCTGTTATTTTATGAGCGTGACGTGAGATTTGTGGGAGCGTTTTTCAGCTTCACCTTGGTGGTGTGTTTTTAAGTTTGGGTGCTACCTTGGATTATTGCCCTCTCCCCTTCTCTTATCTATCTGCTGTGATTAGAAGGGATGGCCGATGGTTTGTTACGCTCAGGAACTCTGTTACTGTCATTCCTCAAAGACTTCATGCAAATGGAGATTGGTGGGAAGGAAAGCACGGCTTGGAAATGCAGAACCTTCACATAGGGGTATATCTGTCCTTCCTGTTCTGTGCTCACCTCCTCGAGCTGATGTAAGAAAGCTGGCGCTTACCTGAGCAATATCTGATGGAGAAGTGCACGACTTCTGCTCCTTTGAGTTGTAATGGCATCTCCCAAGTGAGTGAGAATTCTTTGCTGCCAACATTTCGCCACATTTGTCATCTAGTGGACATCGGGGCGGTGACACTCCTCTTAAGATGGGTTTCCAGTTTGCTTTCTGTCAAGGTTGATTTAAAGGTGCTTTATTTCCGACTGTTAAGTGGAAATTCTACATCTGCTTTGAGTGCTTTCCTGGGTCTGCTCGCTCTGCTTGACTGGATGCATCAATTAATATTGGGGAAAAAATGCACCTTATTTGGAATCGAGGACATTTTTGGTACCTTTTCTTTTCAAATGCAGTTTGAATGAGTGGATCAAAAATGCATCAGTTTTATAGTGGAGGTCTTGCAAACCCACTCATACCCGAAGATAAAAAAACCCCAACCCAATAACAGAAAAGTAAAGCAAGATGATTGGAAAATGAGCCCACTTTTACGATGGAAAACTTGCCAGCCCTGCCAAGGGAAAGGAAGGCCAGACAGTATCAGTATTTGAATATTCTCTTTTGCTTCTTTTCTTTGATATGCAAACTTGCTGCTGATCAAAGAACTCTGGGAAGAGGAGGACAATAGTGCAGAGCATGGCGGCTGGGTTCTGGCTCCTGGGTTTGATCCCATGACCAGGACTGGGACGGTGCTGTGCTCCCCTCCCCCTGGTCCTCCTGCTCAGCCCCGGGTTCACGGAGCAGCAGGGGAGCGAGGGGCACACGCACAAGCCCCGAGGTTGCAAAAATGCCATAAAATGGCTATAGCTCTGTCGCCTACAAAGCCTCCATCCCTCTTGGGTACCCCAGTATGCTAAATCTGTGGGTTCAGGCTTGGGGCAGGTGGTAGGATTTGCTCCTTTAATCTTCACTGTCTATTTATTACAGTGGAGCTCCAGGGCATCTGAGCATGGCCTTTCTTGCCAAGAGACCATAACAAATGGCTGCACTACCTCTGACACAGAGCTGGGCTTTGCGCACCACCTATCTGCGCTCTTCGGCGTTGGCTCCTTCTGTCTCCGCTTCTCCTTTTGTTAGGATGCTGATAAAACTGGAGAGAGCAGGAAGGGATGTGAATGCACAGAGCAGCTCCGGGTGACCCCAGGCACCTGCCCTCCCCCTGGCTTCCTGTCTGCCCTTGGCTCATTTGTCAGGGGGGGATGCTCACCTTGCGGATGAGAAACCGCTCTGCCCCGGGCCATGGGACCGTGACTTAGGGTAACCCTTTTCCCTTTGTTTACTCTTAGGTATTGAACCCTTTTGCAATTGCTAATTATTTTTCAATTACCCAAGACAAATGCAAAGGTTAGGGAGGTGCCATTTCTCAGTGACCCCGCTTGTCAATCGCGGCGACTCTTTATTAATGTCGGAGCTGGGTTTGTTAGATTTTTCTTGGTGGTTTTAAAGAATAAGAGAAAGCATCTTGAATTGCAGAGGTAATTGAAGCCTCTCATTGTCTGTGAATGCTATCAGAAAGTAGTAGGATGGAGGTGGGAAGTTCCTTTTATTGCAACTTAGTTTTATTTTTAATGGGGAAAAAAAAAGCACCTATAGATAAGGTGGAGAACTGCAGCAAACCTCAGCCTTATAGAAGGCACAACAGACTTGTCCTACTCTCCTGCAAGATAATTTAATTGTTACAGTGATGTTTTGTGGTACAACCACAGTATCAAAGCTCTTTTGCACCAATTTATAGCTTTGAAGGGCTCACAGTTCAAATAGGCAAAGAGACAGGATAGGGGATAATGGAGATGTGGTTACAGTGTGAAGTGATTTGCCCCCAGCACACCTAACGTTGGAGCAAACGCAGTTTGAGAGGGTGAATTGAGGATTGAGAAAACAGCCATGATGTGCACAGAGGTCCTGGATTTGCCATATGGGTTCTAATTAATCTGAGCTATCATCTGTCTGAGAACACCCATTTTTGGCAGCTGGATGACCTTGGCTCGCTCCTTGGTTGGGTCTGGAGGGACAGGGGACGGTGGGGCCATCCAGCACCCTGATGCTCAGCTTCTGTCCTCCACGCTGGGGTTCCAGGAGGCATTGGCTGCAATCTCCATGTCAGAATTTGGGTTCCCTGCTGCGTTAAAGCTTTTAATTCAAACATCCCAGACTCCTTGGAGGGAACTGCAGTGTGGGGTGCAGCCTGCACAGGGGGGGGGTCAGGGCTGTATGTGAGATGCTGCTCAGCCTTCTTTTGTAGACCTCAGCCTCTTGGTTCCCTATTGAACTGGGGAGGCTTGAAAACCCCCCGTTCTTTTCACGAGATGGATTTTGCAGCCTGTCTCCAGGCAGCTCAAAACCCAAAGGGCATCGCTGAACACACCAGCGACAAAATAGCATCTGGGGGGAGGGAATAGGAGGACAGAGGAAGATGGAAAACCTTCTATACAATAATTAGAATAAAATTGGGGTATCGAGAATACAGGGGTCAGCTTCTGTTCACACCAATATGGCTTTCACCTTGTAGAGAAAGGCCTGCACCAGGTAATTAGGTCAAGTCAATGATTATATATCTTTAAGCGAAGTGGAAGGGACTGTAATTGTGATGAAATTTGTTTGAAGAGGGAAAGCATGGGGAATTTTGTTTAAAGGTAACGAGTTCAAAGGGTAAATGAAGTTCAAGGTTCAGTTCCTGTTCACTTCTAACAAAAAAAAAAAAGAGAGGAAAAAAAAGAAAGGGGAAAAAAAAAAAAAGACCCACGCACACCAAGCAGCCAATATTTCTATCAGACGAGTTGCTTTATCTTTTGGAGAAGGGAATGGGATCATATCCCTGTAGGAAAACTGGAATTAAAACAGTGACAGCTCCTTAATGGGGCTTTCTTTCTTTAGGAGCCAACAGAAGGGTAAAACCTTGTGTAATGTTTTCTTTTCTTTTTTATCTCGTTGGTTTATTTGTCCCTTCGGAGCTGCTCGCAGCCACCTCGAATGCAAATCGGGGACATCCTGAGATGGGGTTCTGCTGTGATATGCAAATCCCCATTTTGTTTAAGGGAACTTTTCAAGAGAGGGAAAGGCAGCTGCCAGGGCAAGCCTGGAAGGATGGGGAAAGCTTCCCAGTGTTGGGAGGCTTCAACTGATGGGGTTTCAGCTTCCTGTAAAGGTCTTTGGTGGAAGTAAAGATTTTTTTTCCTGCTTGTACTGCTGAAAAGTCTGTTTTCATCCCAGGAAATGAGCAACTGAGCAAGCTGAAGAGTGGATCCCATAGCACGAGGGAGAGCTTGGATGTTCTTAGACCTGGGAGAAAAAGGCATAAGAAAACGTAGTTGGTGCTGCCCCTGTGAAAGGCTGCTCTGAAGCCGTGCATGTGAGTGTAGAGAGGAGAGCTGGGTGATACGCATGTGAGGACCTGCAGCATCACTGTGTGACCTTGGGGGTTGTGATTGTGCCACCAGATCTGATCTGGGCCCTGGAGGGTTGGCCCCGTCCCTTGTGCTGCTGCATTGGCTGCAGTTGGGGTTCCCAATGTCCAGATCTGAGATTTGGGCCCAGAGTTTGCCAAGTGATGCTCAGAGGTGGCTCTTGAGGGGGGTTTGGGGCGTTTGTCCCCTTGTCTGTGAAGCAGGAGAGGCAGTGTTGCTGGTGATGACTGTGCTGTTCCTGCACAGGCATTGAGCCTCGCTGCTTTTCTTCCTCATGGCTCTATTATGGGGCAGGTGCCTTGTTCTGAGCACAGCCTCGGGTCATTTGACTTCATCTTGAAAGTCACTTGTAGAGGTTTAGTGCTGCCCTACCAGAAGGGGGAAAGTACCAAAGCAACCCTTGGGAGCCCCCTAAATTGGGTGGATATAGGGGGTTACCCTAAAGCATCCCACCTCTTCGTGGCACTGACATTGGGCTGCGTTGCCCATGGCCTTGGGTTTTTCTCGGGGCTGATGCTGACCTGGGGATGGCCCTGCATGCGGTGATGCAGGGTCCCACTCAGAGAGGGGTGAGCAGGGTGCAGCCTCACCTCCGCTGAACCCAAGCTGCAAATATTTCCACTCCAGCTAAATTTACTGGAAATTCAAGAACCAACACTGGGACAATATTAATGACCTCCGAGGGTATGCAGAGTTCAGAGTTTGCCTCCTGTTTACGCCACAGATCCTTTCTCCCCCTTGTTCCGGTTGCACCCATCCTATCTGCCGTATAGATTCTGTACCGCGGGGTTGTGGTTACGATGTGTTTCATGGCATTTTAATCTCATTTTAGGTCTTTTTTATTTTTTTTTGCCTGGATAAATGCAACAGCGGCTTTGTGCAGCTGACGGAGGGCGCGGGGTGTCGGGTTGGGGGTCCTCTGTGAGCAGGGTGCTCCGGGGATGGGTTCAAGGTTCACTCTTTGTTCGCGTGCAATAAAAAGTCTTCAGTTATCAGGTATTTAAACCCAAATCAGCAGTTCCATATCCGTAACCTGAGCTAAGCGTTCCTCCATCTAATGGCCGCGCGGCTGTCGTTTGCAGCGAGTTGGGTGACACTCGATTTGTACTCGGTGACGGGAACAGATGGGCCTTCATTGTGCGAGCCCGCCTGTATGCAAATGTGAACGGAGTTTCACCCGGGCCCGGGCCTGACCTGACCACGCAGAGGCATTTACACCGCGCGCCCAGCCGGGGGGGCGGCCAAGGGCGATAAAAAATGGCACTCGGATAGTACCAGCGGCAGGTCAAGTTTACCATCCGTCTTGCAGAGGGGACCGCGCTGGCAACGCGGTTATTTAGTTTCAGTGTTGATGTTCGTTGCAATGAGCTCCATCATTTCACCTGTTTATGAACCCAGGATCACGGAGGCTCGCGGCAAAAACCCGGCGAGGTCGGCTCCGGGCTGCTGTGGGATGATGGGTGCCATTCCCAATGGGCGTTCTCTCATTTTCTCCTGCTGTCCTCACCGAGATGTTTTCCTCCGTGACCCCTCCCCTCACTTTTGTGTATTTGAGGTTTTGCTTCTGTCTCTGGGAGAACCAGAAAGCCGTCAGTGCCCAAATGGGCTTTTTTTTTTTTTTTTTTTTATGATTGAAAAATTGAGAAAAATGATAATTGATGCCAGAATAAACAAGCGGCATTTTAGACATCGGCTAACAATTTTGCATGTACAGAGGCAGTGCACAATATATAATAAATCTTAACCATTTAAATGTACAACCCTTCATTAGAGTGAAAATATGAACAGCTGTAATCGCACATTTACGCCGGCGACGGAGAAAAATCTGGTTACAGTTGTCATTTTTCACGCTGATGAAGAACGGGCAGCAGGTTTCAGCACTGCTCCTGCAACGGTGGGATTTTATTCCTCCATCCCATCCCTCCTTCCTCCCACCGCCCTCTCCCCATCCCCGTACAGCGGGGCAGCAAATTAGCGCCTTTTTGCTCCCAGCAACGCTCCACTTGTATATTATTCTCCTGCTCATCACAAAAGTCGATTTCTCATGGCAGTGGCAGAGCCTTCTCCTGCGGGACTGACCCCCCAAACTGCTGTTAGGATGAATGGTTGCACTTCTCCGGGACATCTGTTCTTGGAGGGGTGCTGGGAGCCGCGGGCTGGAACCGATAGAAAAGAAACGGTCACCGCAACTACAGCAAAGGAGGTTTGCTGCTGTAAATCTTATTGCTTGCAGCAAGTGGCCGCACGTCTAGGGGAGGTGTGTTGAGTGGCCAAAGGCTCCCCTCCCACCCCCCCTTTTTTTTTTTCCTTTTTTTTTTTGTGCTTTCTAAAGGCTGAAATGCCCATTTTTGCAGATCTGGAGCCAGCGACGCGATAGCTAAAACTGCTGCAAAGCATGGTGGAATCTTCCTGCCTCGTTTTTGTAGTTTATTGGTCCTTCCGTAGGAAAAAAAAACAACAACGGAGCTCATATATATTATTAGGCAGTTGAGCCCCGTGCTCAAATCATCATGGATAGAAACGGATGGCCGGAGTTGGTGCTGGTATTTGTCCAGTCGGCGCTTGTCATAACTGACAGGGATGATGAAAATAAGGCACTTTGTACCTATCGAGAAATTGAGGGCTTCTGAAATGGTTTTATTCCCTCGTTTTTACTCATTGAAAAGTAGGGAGGTCATTAATTTCCCGTCCCGGAATAAGGAACTGCTGGGAACAGGCAGAAGGTTTCACACGTCTATTTGTAACACAAACATCCCCGTGTGCTCTCGGATGGGCAATTGCCACCTGACCCGAAATCCACACCTTAATACACCAAATCTTTATTAAACCATCACTTAGGCGTTACTTGGATGGGCCGCGGTCACAGGCAGAACTCTCCCCGAAGTCCGAATAATTACTAAAATAAAACCAAATAAAAGGCTTCAGGACTTGGCCCATCCTTTGTGACCTTGAAATTGCTCTCTGAGGAAATCCTGGCAGGTAAAGAGAATTGGATTTATATTCTGATGTATGAAATTCCGGTCGGTTTGCGTTAAGCAGAACACGGCGCCTTCAAATTTATGGGACGAACGAAAGGATTCGTAAATGATTCCCCCCCCCCCCCCATTATTTTCTGCGGGAGAAAAAGCTGAGGAGGTAAAAGGTGGCTGTTAGAAAATTATTGCACACCCAAAAGCAGAATTTTTTACCCCCTGAAAGCAAATCTGTTTAAAAAAAAACAAAACAAAACAACGCAACTTTTTCAAGCAAGTTGATTTCATTAATTGCTGCCCTGCCTAGAATAAAGGAGCTTTCTTTTGTTTTGCTGTTTTATTTTGTTATAAGATATAAATGCTTGGGAAGCTGGAAGGTTTCTGTTCGTTGCAGGAGTTCCCTGCAATGCACTGCAGCTCCTCGTTGCTGACTCCTCCGGCTCCCCTTCAAGTGCGACTCTTTCTCGTTAAGCTTCTCACGGAACCAATCTGGCTAATTTTCTCCACGAGCCTGCAGTGCATCTTCAGAACACTCCACTTTTATTATTTCAGCCTCACCCAGCGGCCTCCCAGCTCTAAAGGCTGCAGCCCATGGGGACGGGCATCTCTTTTTGGTGCTGGTCCCCAAAATCCACCCAGGTGAGCTGGACAGCACAGGGATGGGTTTCTGCCATGAAGTGGTGGCAAACCCTTGTTTTGTCCAGCATTTTGCATGCCCTGTTTTACATATATGTATATGTGTATGTATGTATGTGTACGTATGTATGAATATACATGTATAATTTCTTTCTCCATATGTCTATCTTTCTCCATACGTAACCAATATCCATCTACACCCATCTATAAAAAAAATATATGTATTTTTAATTCTCTTCTGTTCTTTTCTTCCTCCCACCCTCATTCCTGACCCCGGGGCAGCAGCCGGCGAGCCCTTAAATTTAAGGGGTGGTGGGACGGAGCGGACCCCCCCCCCCAGCTCCAGCCCAGCTGCAGAAGGGCTCCAGGAGCCATCTGGTGGCCACGGGGCAGCTCCGCAGCCACCCGGAGGTGGGGACCGGAGGAGAGGGGAGCAAAAGGGGGGGGACCGTGTTCAAATATAAATCAAAGCCATCAGTCACCGGGAATCCGGACAAAGTGGCACGGGATATAAATAGAGGCTATAACTGTGGTGACAAGCGGGGCTGCAGTTGTAAATACTCATTATCTTTCTTAATATGACACGGCGTGGATCGGTAGAGCTTGGGAAATTACAAAGGGAGGATAAAAATTAAAAGAAGGGCGAAGGGAACCGGGCGTTTTTAAACCTAAAATCTCTGTCCTGCTTTTCTGTAAAACAAAAGCACTCCCCCTTCCACCCCCCCCCAGTTTATATTTGCTATTAATACATATTAACTTAGCACCCTGTCTCCTCCCCAAAGCTGAGTGCGAGCCCCAAAGACATCTGTTTGCATACATTGTGTGTCAGGCAACATCAGATCTGAATAGAATTTATCTAAATTTTATATGCATGGCTTGATGTAAATTGAAATAAATTGTACGGCATACTCTGCGTGGACATATTGGTTTTTCCGTCACCGCTTGAACTTTTAACCTCGGGGTTTGAGCCGGTCACACGCTGACCCGTCTGAACTCTGCTGGTAGAGCCAAGTCTGGAGGGATGACCTTGCAGCCATGGCAACCCCGAAAGACAGTCCAGGCCTCCTGCATCCCCCCTTCCCCCCAGCCCCAAAAAACCTCAGACAAATTGGGAATGTTGGGCAGTGCATCCTGGGCACCGTCTGACACAGATGGGAAGTTTTGCTCCCTGCTCTCAGCCCCTCCGCCTCAACTTCTGGGCAAGGATCGTGAGGATGGGGCTGGATGCCCTTCTCCCTTCCCGCTCGTGCCTCAGTTTCCCCATGGGTCGCCTAGCAGAAGTGCTTTGTGGCATACATAGGTGATGTCTGAGGTCTTTTTTAACCCAACCTGTCTTATGATTCTGTGATACAAAGTGGAGATGATTATGCCTGCTGTACCTTATGCCAAAGTACAGTCTCCACAAAGTCTCAATGGCAGCAAGCTTTGTTACAGCCTTCTTCAGAGCTTGAGCAGAAGGGGAAAGAGAATTCCACCTCCTCATTGGCATCCTGAGCTCAGGCTGTGCAGCAAAGGCCCATCGCTGTCCCCAAACCTCCCCCCGCCGCCACCCACCTCCCACAGCACAATTCTGAGCTTTATGCCTAACAAACACCAAATTCTTTTTTTTTTTTTTTTAAATTTCTCAACATTTCCAGAGTGCTGCAGAGCTCCTTCCCATCGAAAGGGGCGACTGGCAATGCGTGCAGCTGCCAGGCAGATTGCTCTGTGCACGTGTTCTGCACGCAGCAATAACTCCCACTGCTGCTCGTGCACTTGAGCTGGTGTTGTGCACTTGCACCCTGTGCAATGGATTAATTGCATCATGTGTGCATATTACACTGCAGGAAAGCACGTGGCAACGTGCAGGCATGGCCAGCTGCTCCAGGTTAATTGGGGTGGCAGCGGGCACAGGGCTGTGCTCATCTCCCTACACGGCCCTTTGGGTAGTTCACCTTTGTGCCACATCTCTGCCTCGTGCTCTGCAGGAAAGGGAAAGTCTTCCTGCTCTGTGAGGCTAAATCTGGGTGAAGGGCATCTGCCTCTGCAGCAGCAGAAAGTCTGCAAAGCCAGAAATGGGTCTTGTGCAGTGAGGTTGGAGTGGGAAGACCAATTCCTGGGAGCTCATCCATTTCCATCCTCCCTCCTATTGAACCCCCGCTCAGTTTGTGTCCCAGAAGCTTTTCTCCACTTCAGAAGTGCGGCGTTTGCTGTTGAAAGTTCTCTTGAAAACAATTAGGCAGTCTCTCTCTAAGCTCCAGAACAGAAAATGATTTGTCATCAGCACCACACGTAAGCGTGTGCTTAATTGCTTTCCTGAGTTTCGGTGTCCAAAGGGCCTGACTGCGAGTTCCAGAGACCCCAGAACAGCTGTGAAAATACTCACTTGCTCTAAACAATGGGAATAGGAATGGGAACAGTGTTATCTCCATGGCCAAAGGCCTTGGGCTGTATGTCCATCCCATCCCAGCTGCAGAGAGCTGAGCTCACAGGAGTTGGGCTTCTGTGGCTGCTGATGGCCCCGAAGACGTGGCCCAATCCTACAAGACCCCACGTGTGGGATCTTTGTCCCTGCTCTGCTCCTGGGGTGGAGGGAATAGGGTCAAGAGGTTCTGAAGGTCCCAGAATGGGAAGCAAGGAGCAGAGTGTGCATCTTTAGCACGTGTGGTTCTTTATGACTTCCGTCCCCCACCTGGGCCAAATGATGAGGGTTTGCTGATGTGTGGCGTCTCCCAGACAACAGAACTTAGAGATAATTTATTTAATAGATGCGACTTAAAAAAAGATAATTCCGGTTTCCATGTAACTGAGGGTAAGTTGTATTTCATCATTACAAAGCAATAAGCAGGCGATAGATCCCTGTTTATGGCCTATTTTATCAGTATGACTTCATTGTCTTGTTTTTAAAAATTGTTGTTATGGCCCTATTATTATGAGTTAATAGGCAGAGAGCTGTAACCATAATGTAAAAGAACTTTGGCAAATCAGCTGCAATCTGTGTGACTAAGGCCCTTTTTATGCAGCGAGCACAGGGGGAGATGATGGTCCTGTGCTGATGTCCATTGCTGCGTGGGGTTGGTTGAGCTGGGGCTTGCATCTCTGCAAAAGGAGATGAAACTTTGAGCATACTGAACTGAAAACACTGCAGCTCTGCAGTGCTCTTTCCTTTACGTCGATGATAAACCAAACTGGCACTCAGGAAAGCACAAATGTGCTCAGTAAGGCACGCACTGAAGGGCATCCAGGTTTCTGTGAGGGAAATGCAATGCAAGAAATTGGTTAGCGATGTGAGAGCTGTGAGAGCTGCGTGAGCTGCTGGCAGGAGGAAGCCAGAACCCCTGGATGTTTGTTTTGTCCCTTACCTTTACAGCTGGAGATGTGATAGCAATAGCTGAGAGGAAAGCAGCAGACATGTAAACAGCCCAGCAATTAATGTTATAGCTCCACGTTGGTGAAAATTTGTTTTTTTTTAAAGTTATTTGCTTTGCCCAATGTATTTTTAATGCACTGAAATGTTGTAATAAGGGCATAACTATTTCAGGATGCTGTTGTAAAGCAGGCTGGGATGTGGGTTGTAAAGCGTCGGGAGTATTTTGTGCAAAAAACTCCCTTTGCAGATCCTTCATAGCGAAAAATAATCCTTTTCTGCTTTTGTCTTAGCTGCATGCATGTCTGGAACGTGCTGTTAGCAATGGGGCAGAGCTGTTGGGAGTGGGCAGTGATGCCCTGTGAATCTTGCCTTCCATCTCTTTTTTCATGCTGTTTGAGCAAGGAGAGGCAAGGTTTCTTCTCTGCAAACTGCAGCATGACATTACAGGTGGTGGTAAGAATGTTAGAACTGGGGTGTTTTGTCATGCTCCTCTGTTGCAGTGGTTAAAGAGCCCTTCTCCATATGGCTGCTCCTAATGTCAGATTTTTACCTGATTAGTTTCCATAATTCTCCTCAGTTGTAGCCCAGCCCAAGTGATGATCTGGGTTCATTTTCTCATGCACGTATTGTAGCATGCATCAACGTAGGGTTTGTAGTTTACAGCTGAGCACCCTCCTAAGCCCATTCTTGCAGGGATTATCTCAAGGAAGGACAAATATTTATTGAGAATCACCAACTCAGCATTGTTTCCTCTATCAAAATCCTGACATTTCTGCTTCTCTTTTGGCCAACTCCTTTCCCTCCCCCTCTGCTTTCAGATTCTATTAAAAACTTGGAATTGTTTATCAAACTTGCCTATTCCCAATTCAAAGATATGAACTCTTGTATATTTTTAAGTGGAAAGAAGAGAGAAATGAGGGGACAAAGATGAGAACTATGATCTTTTTGACCTAGTGAGATCCAGGTTCAAATATATTCTGGGATTTTGAGCAGAATGTGGTGAATTTGCTGCCTATAGGGAGTTATTCCTGCTAAAAAACCTAGCCATGTGGAAGGGTTTAGCAAGGGATTTTGGTGAACCTGAAGGAAAACCCAGTGATTCTTCTGGCTCCTTTAGAAACGTGTTGTCCTTGCAAGCTGAGCGTAAGGCTTGGCTGAGCTGGGTTTGGTGTTGTGTTGCTGGGCTGTGGTTAGTTGGTTTGGTCCTTGCAAATTGAGTGTAAGTCTTGGTTGATTTGGGTTTGGTTTGGCTTGTTGGGTTGGGTTTAGTTGGTTGAGTTGTGGATTGGGTTTGGTTGGGTTGGATTGGGTTGGGTTGGGTTTGGTAAAGTTGGATTGGGTTGGGTTTGGTTGGGTTAGATTTGGTTTGGCTTGGTTGGTTTGAGTTGGGTCTGAAAGAGTGCCATTACAGAGGGAGGAAAGGGCAGAATGCGACCATCTTTTTTATTAAGACTGATGAGATGCAGATCTCTCTTGGTCTCTGGGCAGTTCTGTCAACACCTTGCATATTTTCAAACATATTTTATCACCAAAGGGCTGGGGACTTGAGGATTACTCAACAAGCCAAAATACAGTAGTTCTATCGCAGTCCATCAGCTCTCTCTTCCCAGCAGCATCTGAACAAAACCCCACACTCTTTAGCTGGATATTTCAGAGGCCCTAGAGTGAGAAATTCAGGTAGAGGGCTTTTTGAGTGTTGGAAATAAACATTCACATGCTGGTGGGTTGTGCAGCGAGTCCTCCTGGAGTAGAAGCTCTGCCATCCCCAGCGCACAGCGCACTCATCCTGGCACCATGCGGGTGCGGGAGCGACGTGAATTAGGTTTCTGTCCTTATTGTTACTGTGTGAATGGGGGGAGTGGGGAGGGGGTGGGGGAACCAGAGCTCTGCATCATTTTCTTTGCTGTTTGCAAACCCCTCTGAATAGTGAAAAACAATGCGATTAATTTTCTCTAGCGCAATCATGCATAGATTTAATAAGCATCCAAAGGTAGGATCCATCTGTAAAGTACGCGCTGCATGCTAAATTACTTCTCTTCTGCAATTTTTTTTCTTTCCAAACCTTAATTAATTGAAGAAAAAAAAAAAAAAATTGTTTATTAAAGTGGGAACAGGCTATGCTCTGTCTCTGCATCTCTGGTTCAAAAGTTCATACAATTCCCTGAAGGCTCATCTGCGTGTGTGTGTGTGTGTTTGCAATTGGGTGTGTGTGTGCACATCTCTCTCTCACTCACAGTCTTGCTCTCCCTCTGCTAGGAGACAGATGCCCAGAAAGGTGCTGTGCTTTAAAACAAAGGTTCTTTTTTTTCTTTTTTTCTTTTGTTTTAAATTTTTTTTTTTTTCTTTTTCCTTTGGAGAGTCTTGGTGATGTGCTTAGCTTCTCTCCCACCACTGCTTGTCCTTCATCCCTTTTGGCTCTCAAAGGTAAAGTCACTTCCAGTGCGTATCTTGAAGCGAATTAGCAGGGATAAGAGATGGAGGAAAAGCAGCTGATGCCACAGGTGGATCCCCAGCATGGAGGAAACTGAGGCTCCTGGGAAAGGGAAGCACTTTGGGCATGCAGGGCACACACAGGAAAAGTATCCATCAGCGCACAGAGCTGCACCAGGTGGGGACATCAGGGAGAGAGGAACGTGTGTGTTGCCAAAGCCATAATCGCCTCTTGTCTTCCTTCAATGTTGCCCTCTCCTTGAATCCCTGCCTGCCTCCCATCTCCATCAGGCTCCTTCTGTTCCCCAGCAGACACCAGCTCCGGTTGCAGCCTCATTTTTTTGCTGGCTCAGCTCATCTCTCCTTCCCCTCCCATGCTGTCTGTACCCGTTCCCATCACCCCCATCCCACAGCCACTGTTCCCACAGTGCCCCCAACACAGCCCACCTGCTGCCCCCCCCCCCCCAGCTCTCCCCACCAATATTTCCCACGCACTTTTTCGTGTCGTCCCCTGGTGCTGTCACAGCACGGGGGGCTGAGGACTTGGTGTGCTTTGCTCCTATTTACCAAGAGCAGGAGGGCATTGGGTGTCTCACCGTGAGCTGCAGCTCAGCCATCCAAAGGTGGGGTGGGCTTTGTGATGTTGGTTGTAGGAGATGATGGAATCATTAAGATTGGAGATGAACTCTGAGATCCCCAAGTTCACCCCCAGCCCACCCCCGCCATGCCCACTGGCAGTGCCACATCTCCATGTTCCTTGAGCACCTCCAGGGATGGTGACTCTCCCACCTCCCTGAGCAATCTGTGCCAATGCCTCTCTGAGAAGAAACGTTTCCTAATATCCAGCCTGAACCTCCTTTAGTGCAGCTTAAGGCCATCGTTTCTCATCTGGAGATGGATGCTTCCATGGCATCAGAGGTCTTCTCAAGATGCTCCCACCCAAACCTGGCACTCAGCTCTCAAAGACCACATGTTTCTGAAGGAGCCACAAAGAACCCCGAGGTTTTCCCTCAGGTTGTGGGTGGAGGTTCAGAGCTGAAGAAGGCGATTGCTACAAAGCATTTGGATGCACTGGGAGTTGGGAGGACAACCCTCGTTGAGAGGGAACAGGAGCCCTTCCCAGAAGAGTGGGCTCAGCTTGCTCAGCTTGCTCAGCTTCCCGTAAGGACTGGCGACAGTTTCAGATGGAGTGCACCATATATTTAGACTGTAAAAAAAAAGGAAATACACCTTTTTTTCTTTTTTTAGTGATGTGGGTAAAGTGACACAACCGCTTTATCCGATGCAGTAAAATTTATGCTCAGTCAGATGAGATTTTTCAGGTTTTCATTTCCATGTCCGATCCACTTAAAGTTCTATTTATCGCCGGAGTGCTTTAATTTGAAATAATGGCATGATTTTTATTTTATTATTTTCATGTTGACAGTTGGCCAAGGACTCAGAACCGCGTGCCACAGATGGCACCTCGAGTGGCGTGTTGGATTATGGCAAGTCCTCCAGAATAAAAACTGCAGCTGGACTTTATAAGCCACCTGGATGAGTGATGTGAGAAAGGAGGAACGGCTGGTTCACTTCTCCAATACGTTTAAAAGAATTTGTGAACCGATTGCTGTTTGGTTAGCAGAATTTAACAGGACGTGTGTCTGTGCTCAGTAGCACCTCTGCAACCATCCATTTCAGAGCGGTGTTTAGTTCTGCAGACCTTGCTCCAGCAACAATCCCAAGCATTCTGAAAACCGTGGGATTATTTTTGTAATGCTCCTTCCTCTCTTGGATTCAAGTTTCCTGTCCTTTCCCACAAACAAGAGGACGAGGAATTTGGGAGGAGTGTGAACTGAAAGTTGAGATTCTCCTGCGATTGTGTTACTCCAGTTGTTGGGATTCCTGGAATATTCCAAATGCAACATCTTCAAAACATTAGCAAGAGCTGCTTGCCCTGTCCCTAAAGGTCATGTGTCCGGCAGCAGCAGAAATGTTTTCCCTGGGAAACGTCTGGCAAAGGTAGATATTTCCTAAGGCTTTCCCTTGAAAAACATCTAGTGGGGTCTGAAGAGTGGGTTTCCATAGAGAGAACTGCAGGTTGGGGCTTTGTTTGCTTTGTTGTTGTTTTTTGTTTGTTTGTTTGTTTTTCCATAGGATTGAGGAATGATGGGGATCAGAACTTTAGGATTCCTTCCAACCTTAAGCCATTCCACGACTCAACCACTGTGGCACCGTGGGATGGGTAGGAAATGCTGGGCAGCACACGGTGCAGCTCCAGGACCCAGCAGCATCCTGTGAGCGCTGCTGTGGCTCCAGATGCCTCCAGGAGGGAGCCCACCCTGCATGTGCTTGCCTTGCCGTGCCCCCAGGAGGGCAGTGCCCTGAACCCCCCATCCGCACAGCCCCGCATCACCCCGACCCCTCTGCACTGCATGCAGCCACTCCGATGCTGGCGCTGGAAATTGCTCCTTGGGAAAGGGGGTGGCGGTGGTTAGAGAAAGGGGGGGAAAAAAATGTTGAGGCCGGTGGCTGTAATCATCCTAGTTGCTGTCTATTTCCTCAGACTAATAGCAGAGCGATCAGAGTCGGGGAGTTCAAACAGAGGTTATCTTTCCCAGGTACCATCTCGCCCAACGAGAATTTGATTTTTTTCTATAGGACTTTACTCCATTAGATTAATGAAATTTCAATGAGAGCCTGGCGCCCCCTGAAGCTTTGTTAACAAAACAAATGGTGATTCTGTAGGTGTGACAGCTTGCTAGGAGAGTTATGAGAAGGTGAATACATCCTCGCAATCCACTCAGCCTGCAACACATTGATCTCTATTTAAAGCACCAATCGGATTTTTGTTAATTATAAATGATTGATCTGCAGCTCTCCCCACTCCCATTGCCACGACCACCCGCCCTCCTCGTCTCACATGTGCTCACCCCCCCCTCCCTGAGCCCCCCAACGCACGCACACTTGTAACTCCTTTGCATGCTGCATGTGGAGCTTTTTTGTTTCAGAGACGGCCATAGAAGGCAAATTGCAGCAGCACCCAATGGCAGCGCTCTGTCTTTACTGTTGCTGTCAGCAGTTTCATTGCAAACCCCATGTTTTTCATGGTTTATCAGCTGAACGGTAAAACTAACTCCGCGCCGGGTGTATTTTATAGGTTTAAAGGAAAAATAAAAGAAAAGAGCTTTGAAACAAACTAAGGTGCAGTAATTAAAGCAGGGAAAACGCATTTGGCTTCAGCTGGGTTCTGATTTTATATCTGCAGGAGCTGGGAAATGAAACTGCCGTTCTTAAATCACTGCTTTAAAGGTGGGGTGTTATCGGGGTCACTGTGTACGATCCTATGGATGGTGCGAGGATGGCTGTGGGCACAGGGGGAGGTTTCAGCTGCCTCCGCAGCCAAAAGTCTCTCTGGGTTCTGGTTTTGTTCTGGTAAAGTTACTGAGCATTGGAGCAAAGCTCAGGAGAGCAGCTCACAGCCCTCTGAGTTCTTTGGGTAGAGCTGAGTGGGCGCTGCGTGGTAGTGCCGAACCATTCCGGAGCCCCAAAGCTGTGTCCATCCATCCCATGGATCTCCTGTTTTGGGGATGTGGTTCTGCTTTCAGGATGCTTTGGCATCCCCGTGGGTTGGTTTTGTTTTTGCTGGGCTTCCTGAAGCTTGGGAAGTGGGGAGGAAGATGGTCAGAGCTCCAATGGGGATCGCAGCGCCCAAGGAGCAGGGTGCCATGGCACACCTGGGGAGCTGCTCTGTGCTGAGCTGTATTCCCAAATGCATTAAAAACCCAAATGCAAAAAAGAAGGGAGGCAGTGCTTCTACGACCTGTATTCACCAAGATGAGTAAGAAATCCCACTGTCCTTCCTCAGACCCCCTCCAAAAAAAAAACCTTGTGATGTGGGGGTTCGACCCAACCCACCCCCCAGCGATGGGTTCCACGCGCAAAAGCTGGGCAAAAAAAAAGCAAGCAACATGAAATTAATGCAGCAACATTTACCATAATAGTGATATGGATGGCGGAAGGTGTTATTAAAGATGTCCCCCATGAGATACTTAGTGGGGGAGAATCTAAATTAAATGTGCCGGGTTGATTACTTAACGCTCAGATAACAGCTCGATGGGTTTGGGTCGGCCCATGCAGCCTCAGTGCAGTGCTGGGGATGAAGTGGGGCAATGGGGGCCCTGGGGTGAGCCCCACTTTGCTCCTTCCCATTGCTTCTCTGCGTGTTCTGACTTTAAGGAGCACCAGGCGAATGCGTTCAACATCTATTTGTGTCATTAGGAGCTAAATTCTGCCTCTGCCGACGATGATAAAAAGGTGTTTAATCGTCTGCACCCCCTTCCAAAGGCAGCAGAGAGGAAGGGCGCAGACATGGGGGAGGGGGGGGGAATAGTGCAAAAATGTGGTTTTGCTGCCCCAGATGTTTTGGTGCTGATGTGGGGAAGCTGCTGATTGCTCCGAATGATGGGATACCTTTGATTTCAGCAGTTGATGTTGGGAGATATTTAATCCTTTTCCCGTTGTCTTTTTGAATCGCCTAACGAATGATTTTCATTAGCGGGGCTGTAATTTATGCGGTCCCAGCGGGCTCTACCAAGGTTAAATAATTTAAAGGAATAAAACCCTTATCTGATGTAATACAGCTAATGAAGTATATTAGACCCTCCGCGGCAGCGCGGCGAAGCAGCATCCGCGCGCGAGGGCACAAATCACAGCGTAAATATCCAAATGCAGCAAGATGCTGTGGATTTTTTAAAGATGTGCCATAAAACGAGATTAACGCCGGGATGCAGCCCCCGTTCTCCCGAATTACAAAGGGATATCATGGGATTGCAAGCGACGCTCCCATAAATAAAAAATCAATTCTTAATGATGAGGCAGGCTTGTTTTAGCGCATTACCCGGGTTAAATGGGAGCACGCAGAAACAGCGCGTCCTATAAGGCCGGCGGAATCATTGTGTATTAATATGATTTAGAGAGCTGCATACCTCGATGGAATAATTGTTATTATATCTATACAGCCAGATGGCACTCGGAGTAAACAGCCATGGAGCACCTCCGGCACCGCCGCGCTCGGCAGCGCTCAGGTGTTGGCTGTGCAGCCTTCACGTCCCCCGTTTTTGGGGTAAAAAACACCGAAATAGGGGTGTTTTCCTTTTCCCATACATATATTTTTTAATATATATATTTTTGTTTCTCTCTGCTGCAAAGACTCCTTAGGAAAAAACTTCCAGAGAGTGAATTCAGCGGTGAAAAAAAGGCAGAATTCAGTGCCGCCTGGTTTTGTTGTACACATTTACGGTGACAGATGTTTAAAAAGCCCTTTCAGCTGAAGAGCTTCGGCTCCTTTTTTCCTTCCTTCCTTCCTTTAAAAAAAAAAAAAAAAAAAAAAACACAAAAAAAACCCCAACAAAAAACAAAGAAATGAACGTTCAGAAACTTAATTAGCTGAAAAATAAATGGAGCGCTGAGAAATGGGGACTTAAAATCAGGAGGTTCTGTTCATGTTAGCATCGGTGGATTGCAGTGGTCAAGTTGGGCTTTGCATTGCAGGGCTTCTGTATTCTACATTCTATATTCTACATTCTATATTCTATATTCTATATTCTATATTCTATATTCTATATTCT